>NC_143014.1:23929330-24226830 GCF_055824585.1 Amblyomma mixtum
TTATTTTTCAAGTATTATCGCATGAAAATATCTTCAGCTGTCGGAGTTATGTCGCGCCTGCGCACCATTCTTCCCGTCAAAATTAGGCTGTGGTGTATGACTCTTTAGTTCTCTCTTACAATACTGCATTATCGTTTGGGGTACCACTGGTATCACGAACATGACCAAGTTATATCTCCCCCAAAAAAGAGCTGTGAGATGCATTGCTGGTGTTCCTTATTGCTTCCCTACGAGTGACCTCTTTTTAAAATATGAAATTCTGCCAGTCTTCGCTTTACACGAATACAGACTTTTAATGAGCTTCAAAAGTGCTTCGCGGTGCAATGAAAATTATGTTGGTAATTTGGCAGAAGTTGCAAAAAACACCGATATTCCCCAAACCAGAAATAAAGAAATGTGGCTAGTTCCTACACCTAGAGCATATTACTCAGAACAATCTATCTCGTGCTATTAAATAACTTAAACATAGAAACGTTTGACCCTTTCCAGCAATCAAATACTGTTATTAAGAATTTTTTTCTGAACAAGTTTGTGTCATGACGCTGCATGTATTTTTGTGTTGGTACTTTTTGCTTTTTTTTCCCAGGTGTGTTTTCTTCTTTTGTGCTATAATGTATAGCGCAGAATTTATTGCCGCTTGTCTGTTGCAATGCCAACGTGAAAAAAGGGGGCAGGACCTCTGTCAAGCTTCCGAGCTTTTAGTCCTGTCTCCTTCTCTAATATAGAGAAAATAAAAGGCTGATTGATTGATTGATTGATTGATTGATTGATTGATTGATTGATTGATTGATTGATTGATTGACTGACTGACTGACTGACTGACTGACTGACTGACTGACTGCGCAGAAGTTTGACCAGTTTCATCGCATCGTGCAGCAACGCGACCGGCAGCGGAGACGACGAGGAGAACGTTTGTTTGGACACCGTTTAGAGAGGCCGCACCATGACGACAAGGCTGCGTCACCGCACTTGTAAATAATTGTAAATAAATTCGGCACTGTGTAGTCTTCGGTGTGGTCTGGCTTACTCGGGAGGAGAAGAAAAGAAGGGAGGAAGGGACCTGCCTAACTACTGGCCTTCAGGATTGACATTGAGACATGCAGAACAGTGACTCATCATCTTTCAATAGCGGCAGCGTTTGGCCAAGTTGGTTAACCATGTGTGTCCATCTCTCTCTGTGTCCTTGCTTTTCGAGCGCTTTCACGATCGGATCATCATACCTGTCCAGTATTGTGGAATCACTTAAATAATATCTACATGCCGGTGAATATACAGGGTGTTTCACCTAAGACTTTCTGCAATTTTTAAAAATACGCTATTTGAATTAGATGCGCGTTTTTTCTGGCATAGCATTGTCAGTGGTGTAGTACATCATAATTCAACTAAGACGTGCTAACTAGCAGGCTTGTTAACCAATATTTAATAGTTAACTTTTAAACTATTACCGTTGGGCTCCTTAATTATTGAGAGGCATGCAGCCCACCCTAAGTAATGTCCATATCTGTTTTTAGAATTTAGAGAACGCGATTATCCTCGGCGCTGTGGCCCAACAAATTTTGGCTACATCGCGCCAAAATACATGCGGTTTGAGAAGCTTGCAGGCAAAGCAACCTCTCCAGTGAACCTAAATCGTCGAGATAGCCAAAATTTGTTGGGCCACAGCGCCGAGGATAATCGCGTTCTCGAAATTCTAAAAACGGATATGGACATTACTTACGGTGGGCTGCATGCCTCTCAATAATTAAGGAGCCCAACGGTAATAGTTTAAAAGTTAACTATTAAATATTGGTTAACAAGCCTGCTAGTTAGCACGTCTTAGTTGAATTATGATGTACTACACCACTGACAATGCTATGCCAGAAAAAAACGCGCATCTAATTCAAATAGCTTATTTTTAAAAATTGCAGAAAGTCTTAGGTGAAACACCCTGTATAGCTGCTGAAGCACTGCTTTGCAATGTGTGAACATTTTAAATTACGCCAATGATATTGTTTTCTCCGGTGACTTTCGTAAACAGTCTACTCAGACGCCGCAAAGCATGCTGCCGCAATCAAGCTGCGTGGCATGGAGGGTTCAGCTATAGCTCTTGTCTCTCTTGTATACTGAAATGTGACTCTTGTTCTTCTCTTGTTATCATCAGTAGGAAGCGGCAATTTACTTGTGTATGTGACATGACGATGTTAAAGTTAACATAGTGATGTTTTATAGCACTTAGCGGATATCAGTGCTGTCTCTTTCATAATCTATAGCTGTGACTAAGGTAAAGCGATGTGCCCCATAGCCGGCGCCTCTGCTTAGCTGTTTTGGACATTTATTCGTTGAACTAATATTTGAGGGAATATTAATAAAAATATTCCATTCATATTTGGTTAGGTATTAGTTAACACTCGTACTTGATATGGTAGAAAAGCTACGCTATTTGTGTCCCATTCGGTTTTGAAAAAGTACTATTCCCAGACCCCTACTTGAAATCACGCATCAGTTCCACCGAGATAGGTGAGACAGTTACTGCGCCATTTCCTTTCCTCAAAACCAACCAACTAAAATGACGTGAATGCCTTTTGGTGACTGTTCAGCGCCGTTGCAATCATAGCCTATAATACATTCATTGCATAACGAAAGGCTCCCCTACTAACCTCCGATTCTGCACCAGCTATCCCAGCAAACTACATAACCTTGTCTGCCTACCTAACTACTTGCCGCCCCTTGCTGCATTTATCGTTGCTCAGAACTCGCTGCATGGCATTAAATGACTTACATTACATGTTTGCACGTAATGACATTAGCTATTTACATAACACCTCAGGAATTTCAACGGTGCGGTACATATTTTGTGAGGGGACCCTCTTTCCTTCCAGGTGCAAGGAAATATTGAGTGGCAGGAGATTGTCCATGGTTTTTTCAAGCGGTGGAATTTTTCAAACTGCTTGAGTGCTGTTGACGGCAAGCATGCCCAGATCATGACGCCACCAAATTCAGGCAGCAACTACCTCTACAAGGTATGCGGTGTTTTTTTGATTAATTGCTAAATTTTAAAAGTTTTTTTCAGTGTATGCTGAGTCAAAATACTTTGAGTATGTTCTGAAGCAAACACAAGTCAGAATTACGCATCTTTTTCGTATATTCAAGCATGGTCGCCCGGAAGGGGGGCCAAGGGGAAGCGGTTGCTCCCCCCCCCCCCCCCCCCCTCTGGAATTACGGATATTATTTATGCACTAGTTCCTTTTTGGTGCTAACCTACCGCCGCCCCCATCCCCGGACATGGGGTCCCCCCTCCCCTGGAAAAAGTTCTGCGGACGCCCTTGTATTCAAGTGTCGCATGAGCTTCAGGCACTGCAGGTTTTCAGGGGAAGTACGTCGTTTGGGGTAACATGAATCAAGCTGCTCGTACTGACAACACAGCCATTGAGCAGCCACAAGGCTGCTGATATCCTGAAGTTTCACGCCACGTAATATGCATATTTGAGAAAATTAGAGCAGTTCTATGAGGTTACACTAAAGTTAGGTTACACTTGAGTTGATTGAATGTTGTAGGGCCCGCTCGCGGGCCCACTCAAATCCCGCGCCGCTCACCGCGGGTACTCTCGACCACCCTTTCTCACGAGTGGGGCAGGGGGAGCCGGGCTACAAGGAGGAGCCTATTTAAGGAGGGTTCGACCGCCGAGGCGGCCCTCTTGACGCCTGCCCCGAAGATCGCTCCAAGCAGTGCCCCATTCAGAGGGTGGCAGAAGAGCGAGTGCATTCCCCCCCCCCCCCCCCCCCCCCGTAGTCACAAGTAGTAGTAGTGCCCCGAAGACCAACGTTGCCGAAGACCACCTGACCCTCTGCCTAAGCGACGCTCGGCCCCCCTGCCGCGACACCAATAATGAGAGAGTAAATCACTTTATCACAAAGACCTGGCTGGAGTCACTGTCTGCGCGTCCTCGTTCAGAGGAATCGCCCACAATGTCAAATACATACAGAGAAATTCGCTTTTAATCTGAAGGATTTAAAAAAAATCCTCTGAACAAACTACTGGCCAAATCGAGAGCAACCTTCGCTCACGGGGTAGCATATTATGGGCTACGTTCTCGTAAATAAACGTCGGTACTTGCCTGCATTTCCTGAAATTAAGAAAAACTGCTGTCAACTTCGAGTAAAGCTGTCGCAGACAGGAGCTAAAGAGCTGGTTTGACAGGGCGCGCCATATGCCGGAAGGCGAGGATAGCGGCGACTCTGTCTTGTCGAAATTCATTTCGACGAGCAGACGAGCCGCATCTTCGAAGCCAGTGCGCTACCCACCCACTGAGCCGGGACGTCGTTTGCCTCGGCTTCCGGCAGATGGCGCGGCCTGACAAACCAGCCCTTTAGCTCCCGTCTGCGACAGCTTTACTCGCAGTACACCGCAGTTTTTTTCTTAATTTTAGGAAATGCAGGCAAGCACCGACGTTTAATTACGTCTCAAAGAACGTAGACCATAATATGCTACCCCGTGAGCGAAGGTTGCTCTCGATTAGGCCAGTAGTTTGCTCACAGGATTTTTTTAAAATCCTTCAGATTAAAAGCCAAATTCTCTGTATTTGACAAAGGAAAAGGGACTTGTGAACATAATGGGTTATTTTTCTTCTTTCAGAAAACCTTCTCTATTGCGTTGATGGCATTAGTTCACGCTGACTACAGGCTCATCATGGTAGGAGCCCTTCTCGACTGTCGCAGCGGTGGAGGGGTTTTCAAAGTGCATTCGAAAAGCGCCATGGACGTCAATCCGACGTAGGTATCAGAGGCCTGGCAAGAGAGCCGAAGAGCACCCAGGTAGCACCTTGTCTGTGTTTATCGGCGATGAGTCTTTCCAGCTGAGACATGACATTATGCACCCATTTCCATGAAAGCATATATGGACTTCAAACGCGGCATATTCATCTACAGGTTGAGCAGGGCAAGATAGATTAGGCTCAAGTTCTGAATTCTCTTTCAGATCGCTCCGGCAAGATGAAACAGAAATAGGAACATAATTTTTCCTGATCTACGAATTTAGTGCATCACAATCTTCCCATACAGCCTTTTTAGTAATGGCGGCCTCATTAAAAATGCACTAAAGTTGACTTGTTTACATTGTGGACTCCACTAATCCAAGAATGGCTTTTACAGCACTGTACAAATTGTGCAATAAAATATCAAACATGACCGTTTCTGTGCCTGTTAAAAGCGTTTTCAAGTTCTTTCCCTTCATCGATTGTTGTTGCCTGTCTTCTGCCTCATTCATTTGTAGCTGTGGTAGTCCTCTCCATTGTGTGATTGAAAAAAAAAAAAAACTACAGGGAATGTTTACTACATTCGAATCAGTGCGAAAGCACGGATTTGCGTACGCAGAAGACGACAATGAACGGGCCGTGCCACGGGTCGGAGCAGCCGCTCTAGGCGAACAGACAACGGAACAGTCAACGGACGGTTTTTCTCGAGGCCGGTACCTATCGGATTAGTTTGGCTTGGTTTATGGGGTTTAACGCCCCAAAACGACTCAGGCTATGAGGGACGCCGTAGTGAAGGGCTCCGGAAATTTCGACCACCTCGACCATCGGATTAGTGCTCACGCACTAATATTGGAGGGGACACTTAAGCTTCACCTTAAAGGTCTGTCGTGATAGCGTAATGAATTAACTTCGATGTATGCAGAAAGTCAGTCTCTACTTAATATTCATACGTCCCCTGGGAGTCCTCGTATACACCTCCTGGCGCAGTGGTGCAGCGGTTAAGCGATGCGCCGCTGCCCTGCGATAGGCAGGTGCTCCCAGCGGTGGGCCTTGTGCGGACCAGGTTGCCCTTCCCGAGCGACCAATCGTTAATTTAACCGCCACCTGCCACGATGACTCCGTGGAAGGTCACGTGACCTAGGTGGCCCAGCTGCCTCCTAGGTTCCATCAGCGTGATTTTTCGCTCACAACGCCGACGTTGACAATTATCGCCGACAGCGGATTTCCTTGTGAACGGGGCCTTTACCTCTACGGCGTTATTACAAAACTTACTTCTTTATTTGCAGGTGCATTGTGGAGAACGCATTTGGGATTCTCGCTGCTCGCTGGAGGGTTCTGCTCAATCGTCTCAACCTTCTGCGCTGCAGTGCCGAGTTTGTTGTCCTCGCTCACTGCGTCCTTCACAATTTCATTCACGTGCCACAATTTCAGGAGCACGTAGCTATGGAGACTCCGACGATGATTTCGGGAACGCTGTCCCTGAGCATAGGAGGGTTGAGCAAGCTCGTTGAGGTGGAACGAAGAAAATGAAAAAACTTCGCCCAAAGTGCATCGAATGCACGCAACATTTCTGTTGACTACTTCATGTACATATAGAAGCTCTTAGGCATGGCAGTGGGCCCTTGCGGGGGTTCAGGCACCAGCACGTAAGTGACAAGACGCATGTTCTGAACAGCCGCTTCCAGGCTTGTATATATATATGCCAGTAAACAGAAATTGCCTTTTTTTACGACTCAAGGCAATTTGCATCCATCGTTTCAGTCATGTGGAAGCTTTGCTTTCCATCTCTATGAAGGCTTTATCTCCCAGAAGCTGCACGGTTGCTGGGGAAAAGAATCCTGATTGGTTACTGCACACTAGAAGGTATAGCCAGTAGGTGAAAAGATTTCGAAAATTGAGTGCACTCGATTGTTGCTGTTAGAGAACATGAAGCGCTTGGGTTCTACCATTCTCTTTTATTCTGCAGTGTACTTTTTCAGCGTAGCAATTATATCAATTTCGATGTCCGGCCACAAGTTTCATGGGTATACGCTCGCATTCTTTTCGAAATGAGTTGGCCGAAAACTGGATGCCCTTTCTAGACAAATGCTCAATCGTGGCAAAAAAGCAGAGAGAACTCGTGAAATAATAGAATCTACGCATATTACTGCTTTGCAATATAAATGTTAGCACGCCTTCTATCTCTCTCTCCAAAAGAAACAGAGATTTCCGAAAATCGGTGCTTCAACTTTTCATTCCCTTATTGTTCTCTTTCATGTTTTCTTTTTCTGCCGCATGCACCGGTTAGTCCTCTCATGTTTCGTTCGCCTTGTTCGTCTGGGAATCTTAGTCGGAAGTTATACGCCTCATGCCATTGATATCCAATCAAAACTAGCGAACGTCTCACGCCTGTGAGAAGCTACGCCGCGTCGGGCCAACTGTAAAACTGCAGCACGACCCCTTATTTTACGTGCCTATAAAACCATTCCTCAGAAGGTCAGCCGCTGCACGAAACCGCGCCAGGGGAAATTCGTTGGGTGCCTTGACATATTATAACAACGTAACGGTCAACGGCGGCCAAAACAAAGGTCGCGTAAGGCTTTTTGAACTTCTTATGCAATGAGGGATCTCATAGCCAATGAATGCATAAATACTTGTGGTTGGTAGGAACACAGAAGAAGTATTCTCCGCTCTTGCCGGATGTGGTGCATCGCTTCGCACAAGACTATACGTGGGCGACATTGTCCTGCTCCAATACGCACATCTCGTCGGAAGCGTCGATAGCGTCAAGTTTTCTTTTATTAAGTTTATTGATTGCTGCGCCAGTGCGGCCAAGAATATAAATTCTAAAAAGTAAAAATAGGTACAAATTTTGCGTTTCATATATCGCGTTACTTTTCTGCAGCACTGAATTCGCGAATAATATCCGAAGCAAGTGGGTTGTTTGCTGTTTGCGGCGCTATCTCAACGGGAACGCGCGATGATAACTCCCGCAAATGTAATTACTTTGTTTTGTTTATGCGGACATAAATATAATATACTAAAATTTGGGGCGATCGATGGTTAGATCAAAGGGAATGCGTGAGCACGACGTGATTCCATGTCACAAGCATGCAAGATACATTTACCGAGGAACCCTTGAAACTTAGCTGACGCTTAGGCAATATGCCCAGCCGTGTTCGCGATTGCACAGTGATCTCCTCGACATCGCTTAAGAGGACTTCGCGTTTACATAGCGAAGCAACACGCACCCGCGATGACACGCCTAGTTCAGTGACGTCACTTCTTGTTCGGTGATGTCACGGTCACTCAGTCATTTTGTTGAGTCATGACCACAACTCCGCATAATCGCGTGATGTGCCTAGTCACGTGACATGATTCATTCCGACACGCAGATTCTACATACATTCGGTATCCAACTGTGACATCGGACATCGCTAGACGAGTCGACGAGCTCCTCATGGCATCCCATAAAAAAAAGCAATGGAGCGTCAATTGTTGTGAGCCCATTTCGGACCCAAAATCGTTAACCTTAACCCCTCTCGCTTAATTGCGTCTTGCCACCATGGCAGCCAAACGAAGTGCATTCACTATGACTATAATCTACAAGTGAGAACGCAATCTCAACATTGGGCGCATTTTACCGTTTTGTGGTGCGAGCATCTTGAGACAAAGCAAAAGTTTCGTTTGCCGCAAACGTGAGGCACACTACATGTAGCGGCAACGATTACTCAAGCTGAGGTGACTCCGCCTTGTTAACGAAGCGCAATGCGACTATTTCGGAAAAATAGCAACCAACGTTAACCCAAGACGCCAGGCGTTCGCTCGGTTACGCCCACGCGCATTTCGACACCCCAAACATCTTCGGTGCGACTGTTCTGGAACTCTCTACAGTGAGCGACGGTTAGCGCAACGCTGTTTATTTATTATTTATTACAGATACCTGCAGCGCCCAAGGGCATTATTGCAGGGGGGGAAACACAATAACGTCTGCTCATTTGGCCGAAAGATACACGTAATAACAGAAATATAATCACACAACTAATAGATGAGAAAAAACATGCACTGAAGGAAGACAACCACGCTCCAGAAATAAAATAACACTAATGAAATGAAAAAGACACGCGCAAGACAACTGCGCGCCACGTCACACATCAGATAAAAATGCGCGGAATTGACCTTCCGTGCAGCACTCAGTGACGCCGGCTGGTAGCCTGTTCCACTCATTGATCGTCCGTGGAAAGAACGAGGTTTTATAAACATCTGTGCGACACTTAATCTCTCGGATCTTCCACTGATGATCAACTCGTCTAGAAAAAAAATGAGGTTTGAAGCAGATACCGGTCTTTGTCAATGCTCAGCTTTCCAAAATAGATGCGATGCATGATTTGTAATCTCAAATGTTTCCTACGGTTAGCTAAAGATCCCCAGCCAAGGTGGTTTTTAAGAGACGTGACACTAGTTGAGAAGCTGTAATTATTGGACACAAATCTCGCAGCATTATTTTGGACGCGCTCGAGCATATCACATAAGTAAACAAACTGGGGGTCCCATACGAGGGGGTACCCAAAAGAAACCGGACTAAATTTTTTGGTCGGCAAAGCTTCTGTGGTACCGCGTTTTGCCACTAGGAGCGCATAGAACGAACAATCCAGAGTCAGTAAGCCGAGTGCCGTCGTTGAAGGAAGTCAGACTAGTTTAGGCAGAGTTTTAGAGTGACGACTATTTTGTGTGAATGTCGTTTTTGCAATGGTTGATTTTCGTTGACAGCGTGCGCCGGTGAAATTCTGATTTTTGCTGGGAAAAAGTTGAATGGAAACTTTTGAAATATTAAGAAAGACGTACAAGTACGATGCTATGGGGACAACTCAAGTGTTCCTGAAGCGAATCCTGAATCAAAGCAACAATCATGCCAATGGAAAACTTCAAATTCACCTCGCCTCAAGAAAGCTCGCCAGGTGAAACCAAACCTCAAAACAATGCTGATTTGTTTTTTCGACGTGAGAGGAGTCGTCCATTGAGAATTTGTTCTGCAGGGTCAGACAGTTAGCCAGGCTTTCTACTTGGATGTTTTGAAAAGATTGGGCAACAGTGTGCGGTGGAAGCGGCCGGATTCGTGGCGGTCGGGTGACTGGTTTTTCCCTCATGGCAATGCCCCTGCTCACAAATCCCTGTCTCTACGACAATTTTGGGCCAAAAATGGCATGACCCCTATTCCTCAACCCTCATGCTCTCCCGACCTTCCCCCGTGCTACTTTCTTTGTTTCCTAGAATGAAAAAATAGGTGAATGGAAAGCGTTTCGCTGATGTTGCTGAGGTGAAGAAAAAAAACGACGAAGGCACTGTCAAGCATCACAAAAGATGAATTTAAACAATGTTTTGAAAAATGGAATGAAAGATTCGACAAGCGTATCATTGCAAGTGGGGAATACTTTGAAGGAGAGTGAAGGTCTGTGCTTAAAATGTGAACAAATAAGTTCAACCAAAAATAAGTCCGGTTTCTTTTGGGTACCCCCACGTACAGGACAGGCGTATTCAAGAATTGGTCGGATGTAAGTGAAATACAGGAGTTGTTTGACATTAGACGGTGCTTTATTGAAATTTCTTTTTAAGAAATTAAGCATTCTGCAGGCTTTGGATGTAGTGTACTCAACTTGCCTCGTCCATGTTAGGTTAGATGAAAAATAAACGCCGAGGTACTTGTATTCAAGTACTTTTTGCAAGGGAACATTATGTAGTGAGTAATTTGCGGACATGAGCGCATCGTGTTCCTTGTCTCTTTATTACAATGGCTGTGTCGCACCTTTCATAGTTTCTGTTTTATCCCCTGTTTATGTTTATTCTGCCACCAAGAAAGCCAACTGAGCTCCTACAATAAAAAAAATAACTCAGCACTCGTATTGCGCACGTCTTCCTGACTGCGTTTTTCGCGCTGCGTGAACACGGATGCGCACCTACAGGAAGATCTGACACCGAGCTGCACCTCAGACAACATATATATATATATATATATATATATATATATATATGAAAGAAGCCAACAGCCACAGAAACCAAGGGGCACAGGGGATTTTTTTATTTTATTTTTTTAAATTGATTTATTTATTTTGTGGTGTTGATCAATTTAGAATACTACTGAATATGTTATCGCTTAAATCTAATTGATTAGAAAAGCAGAAGAAAAAAAAAATATATATATATATATATATATATATATATATATATATATATATCGGACGACAGAAGGGAAAATAAAGGGCTCGATCGTTCGATCGTTTGACATATATATGAAGGAAGCCAACAGCTACCGAAACAAATGAGCATATATGGGAATGTTAGTTTTTTCAATTTGTGATCTTTATCAATGACAGAATAATACCGGGATTAATCTGTCGCTTAAAGAAATTAATTATGAAGAAGAAGAAAAAACAACCACACCCCCGGTGGGTTCCGAATCCGCGACCTCAGAATTTTGCGTCCGGTGATCTACCAACTGATCTACGGCAACGGCTGTCCAAACTTCTGATTTCTGGGTGGGCAGTAATATAGAGGACGTACTACGTCCGCCGCTATAAGACGAGGGTGGTGCTGGTGAGCACTCCCAAGTTTCAGTTACACGCAAACATAAATATTCCATAAATCACAAGAATGGACAGCCGTAGCTCAGTTAGTAGAGCACCGGACGCAAAATTCGGAGGTCATGGGTTCGGACCCCATCGGTGGCATGGTTCTTTTTTCTTCTGCTTGTTCTTCTCTGAGAAACCTCGTCATCATGCCGTCTGCGAGTGCATTGCTGCTGACGTACGCACTAAGGGCAGGCCTCACGAACCGATCACCTACAGACGGCTGCTCGGCAATGCCCATAGACGTACCTAGAAGCGTAGCCGCTGCGGACGACGTCATGCCGAACTGGGACTCGAGGATCTTTGTGATGAACGCGGAGATCCCGGAAGCCATCATGGCTGGGGCGGAAAGAGGGGCATTATGTGAGTGCTGGTACAACGGAGATGGCTTGCCGGTACTCACTCTCGATTGTCCCAGCGATGGTGAGGAGAACATAGGTGCGATTGGTGAGCAAGTTGATGATCATGGCGAAGAACTGTTCGCGCTTCTCGTGGCCAATTTTCGGTAGCCCTTGGTCGCCTGCTTCCTGCTTTTTCGCGGCGCGGATTTCTCTAGAGCCTGCGTGAAAAGGACGGCCATGGAGCGCGTTGGGCAGTCCGGGGCTGCTCACTTACCGGGCAGTTCCTTGGGGAATGCTGAGATGGGGATGGCCACGAGCAGGGCGAGGCAGGCGGCGGCGACGAAGCCCACCCACCAGGCACCCACCCAGACCTTGCTGAAGCGGGTGATCTTGACGCTGCGGTGGAAGGCGCGTTTGCCGAGCAGCCTCCTGGCGGCTCCGCCGTCACGCTCACTCACTCGTCTCTGGTGATGTCGGTGTAGAGCGAGAGGAAGTAGCCGCCCGAGATGAAGCCCACCGCGGGACCGAGGATGGCCATGGCGAAGTAGATGCCCAGGTACACGGCCGACGTCTTGGTCGGCACGCTGTCGTCCAAGTAGGCCACACCCAGTGTGTAGAAGGGCGACGCACCGCAGCCGTGTAGGAAGTTGCCCATCATGAAGAGGAAGCGGTAGTCGGCCAGGTTTCCCTGGCCGACCGGGCACAGCGCCGCGGACGACAGCTCGTTGGGGCACGTGTCGCGCACGTCCATCCGCGTGTGGTAGCTGGGCGCCGCGAAGTGGGGTGCCGCGAACACCAGAGACCCCGTGGCCATGACCAGCGTGCCCGCGGCCATGATACGCGGCTTGTGGCGCGTGCTGCCATAATACGCCACGGGCGTCGAGCAGAGCAGCGAGCCGACGTTGTACAAGCTGATGATGGAGCCGGACTGGACGCTGCGTAGCTGAAACCGCTTCTCGATGGTTGGCAGCACCACGTTCACGTAGCCGTTGACAGTGAGCCCCTGCAGGAACGCGGCGGAGCAGAAAGCCGCCAACGCCGCCTGCGGCGTGCGCAGCGGCTGCAGGCAGAGCGGCTGCACACTTCCCCAGCCGCATGCCACGTCGTCCTCCGCCGCGCCTGGCGGCGAAACATGGCTTTTCCGTATCATGTGCGACAGCTGGTTTTGCTGGGCAAAGGGACGCTTCTTGTCACGGCTTGGACTTAATGTCATTCATCCTTCATCACGGGACCGCCTTTTTTGGGGGTGGGAGGCTCTACAACCATGTCAGCATTCGAGGACGCCGGAAACACTGTGATCATAGAGGCAGCAACCATGCCATTTTATGGCATTACGATGCACTAGCCTACAATGTTGCGCTTGTAATGCTTGTGTGGGATATGAACGTGTTGTTAGAGGCAATAGTTAGTCTTCAGTTGCAAGAAAACCGAAGCAAACTATCATGACTGTTGGCGGATCAAGGGTGCTTCCTTTTGGTGGTTGCAGTCCTGAATCGCAAAGCGTGAGCTCAGTGTGCAAACCTGTGTCGTTGATCCGTTGAGAGTCGCGGCGGAATGGCACCTGGCGCCTCTGGGCTCCGGGTAAGCACTGGGTTTCCGCCGGTGAACACTGTCGAAACTGAGAAACAACAGTGAGGGGTGTTCGCTGCTATTTTGGTCCTTAGGGTCCAACAGCAGTCTTCTTCTTCTTCAGCGAAAACGGGCCACATGCATTATTATTATTTGTTTTTAGTTTTGTTGATTTTTTTTTTATTCATCCTCTCCGTGCCCTTTTTGTGGTAGACTCCCCCGGTGTTCCTCTCCCGTGTGCTTTCCTTTTGCCTTTACTACGTACAGGTGAATACCAACCTTTTCCACCCGATTCTTGGCCGATCCCCCAGAGTGGGTATGTGCCATTCTGTCGTAGGCTACAACAACAACAACAACATCACTGCTCAGCGCACGGTCACAAGTCGGTTGGTTTGCCTCAAATAAAGACCCACAACGGGGGAGTGCCAAGACATAGGCGGTGAATTGCTGGAAGCAGGAGCGTTTAGAAGAGGCAGTGGAGCAGTAAGGTAGGATGACTATGTGTACGCAGGACATCGTTTTCCCGCCACCGCCGCCGCTGCAGTGGCATAACTACAACACCGTACCTTGTACGAATGCACCGGTGAGAAAGTTTCGCTAAGGATACTTTGCTCAGTTGGCACCGCTGGTGCGTGTTGGTTTAAGTTGCCAGATTATTTGTTTTGGCTCGGAACTTCTCAACGAGATTTGCAAGCACGGTCAAAGTACTTTCCATATTCAAGCTGCGGCTTGTCAGTATCTTCAGACGAATTTGTACGAAGGCGCGCGTAAGGAATGCACGAATAGAAGCTCCTCATTCCTTTGTATTTATGAGTTATATCGGTTGCTGGCTGACCCCTTCTGCCATCCGAGGAGAAAGAAGTTTGGTAACATTTTTCCTTGGCAGCTGTATTTCCCTTCCCTCGTTCTCTCTCACGATCTTCCGTCAACTCTGTGAATTCTCGTGTTTTTCTTGTTGTGATGTGCCTTGTAAATATTTACTTTAATTATGTCATTGCAAAAGTATGCACCTTCCTCCTACTTTTACCTTGCATAATTATTTTTTGTTTTTGTAATGAGAGTGTATGAAGCTCTTGCTTCTTTTGCCGCTTGTCCTGAGCATTGCGTCGGGTGCTTGGGCCCCGTCAGGCAGAGTGCATCTGCCTTTTGCCCCTGTATCCGAGACCTTGTTGTCTAAATAAAGATCTATCTATCTATATCTCTTCAATAAAGCTGTTTATTCTTCCTTCTCTACAAAAGAAAAAAAAATTCGAATTTGGACAGAGTCAGACAGGCATGAAAAGAAGAACAGAGTAAAATCGGGATGGACAGAAAGGGAAAAGAGGAAAAAGTTGAGCTTTCTGATCGACGCCATTAAAAAATGAAGTTTTGTGGGACAGAGCATATATTCCCGGCGCTGTTCCCAAGCGTGACAGCAAGGCAGCTAAAGCGATTCTGCTAAAACTGCATGTTCCTTTTTTTGTAGCAGGGAAACAGCAAAAAGTGGCGTCTGGATTATAGATGGTGGTTTCACCGTCATCCGAAGCGGCGGGCCTAGGTGCGGTAAAGCATTAGGGGCAGCCTAAAACAGGGGCAGATCATAGACATCTCTAGGTATACGAGTTGGGAAGAGATGTCTCTTTGCGCAAAGCATATACTGAATTCTCGGCGCCTGAAATTGGCGACTGGCCCACCGTCCGCCTTTTTTAAATCCACCCGAGACCATATGCTGTCTACCTGTTTGGCTGCTACCCAACGTACACAGCATACCGACCCCATGAATACCTTTCGCAGTGACATGCGATGCGAGGGCGTGTTTATGTTTACCGCTTATAATAAGCCCTGTAGATACTCTACTGGTTCAACTCGGAAATACGGCAGTCCGCGACAGCTCATGTTGCAAAGTTTGGTCGAAAGATCAGCCATATCCAGCCATGTTACAAAGGCGCATAAATGCGCTTGCAAACGCTATGAAATGGAGTGAATTAGTATGTAGGGTTCAACGTCCCGAAGCAGTACGTGACAATTTCAGCCGCAGACGGGAATATAGGGATGTCAGCTGCGTTAACATAAGTGCGAACGTCATGATCACAAGAAATTAAGCTGAGTACGACAACAGACAACACTGGAAAGAGTGGAGTCTACGAATGCCCCTTATCGAAGAGGGACCGTTTTGACGCCAGAAACTTTAGTACGATCGCTGGATCCTCGTTGCGGAATGCCTTGAAAGTTCACACCCTGCAGCCCCTCCATCACGATATAAAGTTGTGAACTCGCGGCTCTCGAGGACGGCGTGAGCACTCGTACTAAGCCTCGAGGCCAATTCGACACTTATGGCGGTAAGGGCCACATGGCGTGAGCAGCCTTCGCAGCAGCCGAAGGTCAGGGAGAGACAGCCACCACTTTCACAAGAAATAATACAATTTTTTTTTACATTCGGCTTTGTGGCATATAAGCAGCTAAGACTATCATGCGCCAAACACAGGGTTAAGATATTTCTTTCTGTGTTAAGTGGGCAATTTATTTTTCTCTTTTAATCTATAATTCGTTTAGAACATTAGCTATATTGAGAAAAAAACGCGAGAAAAATCAACAAGTGCCTTTTTACCAAAAAGCAAAAATGTTGGATGAAAAGGAATGGGTTCAATGTAGAATAGATTAAATTTATTTTTCACGATTTTTCTTTAGTTCTGTGCACGAGAATAAAATGTGGTCGACTGTGAGCTCTCCTCTCCATTCTTCAAGCTGAGGTTTGTCTTGTTTTGTCAGAAAGAGGTTATGTGCAAGATCTGCGTGTCCAACGCATAGGCGGCCTTGAATTACTTCGATAAAACGTTCTTGATATCTGTATGATTTTCATTCAGCCAGGATAGAAATTATGAGCTTAGTTTATTGTTCAGTTTATTATTCTAGTCAGTCTGCCATTGATTTATCAATGTACTGTGCACTGAATCCAAGTAAACTCTACGTGGTACAGTGATTTTATTCATAATAACGCTTTGAGATCGTATACTACGCACCGTATCGTATGCCGTATACTACGCACCCGTAATCTAACGTAGACCGTATTAGAGTGCGATAAATATGCAAAAGACAATGCCTATCAGATCCATAGTATTTTCATGAAAGCACCTGGAGGACGTTGAGACATTTCTGGGTGCCCAAGTAGCCAGTTTATTTATGCAATTTGTATTTGTCTCTCGCATGTTGATACACTGGAGAACGTGCATGCAATTTGGAGGTCATATACATAATTGGAATACATAATGGACTTCTGAATTATTTTACCTATGCAGCTTATTTTAACTACAGAGTGTGTGGTACTTAAAATGCAACCCTGAGGTACACCATTTTCCCGGATGAAGTTCATTGAAAGGGTTGCACTTAAGCGGACAAGGTCATCGGTTATCGAGCATGCTTATTTGAACCCCCGCTGTTGTATATCCAAGAGTCGCAGAGATTCAAGAACAAAGTTCAGTCTGATATTTGTAACAGCTTCAAATAAATTTGCAAGACAGCTGGTAAGAGCTATGGGCTGGCAACTGCTAGGGCTCGTTAGTGGTTCTCCGGGTTTCCAAAAAGGCGCTACAAATGCTTTTCTTCTACGCCTCCGGTATTTTCCCAGTTTTCCAAATTTTATTAAAGAATTTCAGCAGTGCCGACACGGCGCCTTCGTGGAGGCGTGCAAGCATTGTACCGAGTGCGCGAGGTATCTGAGAACACACAGCGTTTACTTCAGGTACAGAACCATCTTTGCACCAAAAAACTGACATATTTGCATCAAACTTTGGGAAACGCTTCTGCTATTCTTTACTTACAGAACTGCTGAATGTATCCGCCATCGCAGCAATAACTAACTCAGTTCTGCTGCGGAAACGGCTCTATGGTCGAATCATGTGGTCCTTATGGTCGGGTGTTGGTCACTGTCAGCAGTGGCGACCCTCAGCGAGTCTAACGTGCTAAGTGGCTGTTTGTTGGCCTCTTTCTAAACCACGCTCCAGACACAGTAGTCCAGCGGATCTCAACCTGATGAATTTTCAGAATACAAGTTGGGAGTGACAAGGTCGTAGAAGTTGTCGGCCAACCACTCCTGGGTAGCGCAGGCCACTCCTGTCTAACGCAAAGACGTGAGGTCTTCTTTTTGAAACAGCATCCATCCAGGGCTTTAAATGGCGTCAAGCCCTTCCAAATACACAGCAGCATTTACGCAGAGTCCTGCAAAAAATGTGCGGTGGCATGGCGTCACTCTGGTTGCTGACGACGGCTGCCACCGTAACAGACAACGGAAATTTTGTTTGCATCACAGTAGGCACCTAATCAGCGCTTCTGCACAGCCACTTGTCATTATGGCGGGTAGCTTTTTGGTGCTGGTAAAAGGTCTTTTCACCTGAAAAAAAAAAGTAGAGCATTCCACGCTCCTCAGGGTTATTCAGGTTGCTTAGCAAGCGCTTGGACTAGAGCAGAGGTTTCATCGAACAAGAATTGGCCTCTCCTGATGACATAGGAATGGTACCTCAAGATTTCGTGCACAGCGAGCCTGAAAGTCGACTCTGCGACTTGCAGCTGCTTTGCAATGACCCCTTCATTGATATTCCAGGGTCATCATTCACGATAACTTGCAGCCGCTGGAGAGCGTAACGTGTTCTGGCGACATACGACCGCTGACTCAGCTTTTTCCTTTTCATCACAGATGTCATATCAGTATTTCCGTGCTTTGTAAAAAAAAATAACTTCGCTACGGTCAGAAAGCTGGCATTACAGTGGTTTCGGCCAGGACGACGAGGAGGAAAATTGTCCATAATTCAGCGCATCCATAACGAAATCTATACTGTACATGATCCCGAAGCACGATACCGGCAAAAAACCGTGCTATAAGGGGTGAATATATAAGGCTTTTACTTAACCGGATTAGGAGGGAAACGATGCAAATGTATAAAGAAGGTATTAGCGGATGGTCTGGCGAATACAATGCGACTGGCATACGCGGCTAATTGTTTGCACAAGCGTTGACTCATTCGGCGGCTTCGTAAACAGCGTCACGTTTTCCAGGGCCATATGCATGCGGAACACTAATTTAGACGCTGAGAAAATATGTTCCAGATGCTACATCACACACAGTTTCAAATTTATCAACGACGTGTATTTTTAGCCGCCAGATTTAGTTTTTAGATGGCTCAGTCATGGGTGCGAAATTCGTGGTTGGCGCCGCACAAATACATTCATTCATTTTCTTTTTTCACTCAAAATCAGTGAATGGAACCGATTACAGAGTGACGTTGTGGAGTGCAGTTCATAGGCGAGCAGTTGTCTTCTCCTTTTTTCGTCCGGCCGTTGTCCTGCTTTTACTGTGCGATTTTTGGTAGCATGGATTCCTCATCATTCTTTTCTTTTCCTGCCCTTCTTTCGCATCGGATGAGTTAGGTTGGCGAGCTGCTCTGCATAAGAGGGGCAGCATAGTACACTTTTCTTCAGTCATTTGGCAGAGGTTTTAGGTGCTACGCAGAGGAGGGAGAGGTTTCGCGCGGGCGGTCTTTGATGGAGTACTGTGGCCTAGTTGTTTTTATAAGTGAAATTTAATGCCCAATAAATGATAAAAAATAATAACAGCCGAATATACAACAACGCATACTGAAAAAATTGCGCAGAAAAAACGAGGACAAAGCAAAGACAAGACAAGGACGAGCGCTAACTCACAACTGAAGATTTATTCCGAAACACATGCACATATAAACAGGAAAAAAACAAAACGAACCATACCAATCTGACATCAAGAACATCACATGTCACCCCCTGTCTACCCTCGCTTTTTGGCAAAATCACTGGGGTACACAGGTGGTGACATGTGATGTTCTTGATGTCAGATTGGTATGGTTCGTTTTGTTTTTCCTGTTTATATGTGCGTGTGTTTCGGAATAAACCTTCAGTTGTCAGTTAGCGCTCGTCCTTGTCTTGTCTTTGCTTTGTCCTCGTTTTTTCTCCGCAATTTTTTCAGTATGCATATCAACCAACTTGCCCAACTTTCTGCTCTCCTAAATACAATAACGAACCCGCTTGAATAAATTAATGCAACTGGCTTCTGTCGCCGCTTAACAATCAGTATTCCTGTCGAGTGTGCCCTGTAACATTCGTATGTTTGGTCATGATTGTGTTCTTTATCAAACTGTTAATAACATGTATGATCAATTATCCCTCTAGAACGACCTTAACGAGATTTTGGATTGGCACCTAGCCACGAAGTTAAAATAAACCCTTCGACAAGTTGAGGCGTGAAAGCGCAAAGACACAAGGACACAGTAGAGAAGTGGACGGGACGAGCGTTGACTTTCCAGTGATTTATTACGAACTGTGTACTTCAATAAATCAGTTGAAAGTTGGCGCTCGTGCCGTTCACTTCTCTTCTATGTCCTTGTATGACCTACCAAAAGGCCCACATTGTTACTAAACCATTCGAGTCCTCTTGCCAGAATAACGGTTTTTCTTGCGCATACATTGGATAGTGTATGCACTGTCGGGTGCAAAAGTGGTATGCAACAGTTGAGGTTGCATGGCACGCTGCTTCTGTGGCGCCTTTCGGCGTTTAGCCAAGATAGAGCGCGACGCATCGAAACGAGCTAAATGGCATGTCTCTGGATCAAAATGGTCACCTTGGGTGACAGTACACCACATATATAATAATTGTGCCCCCTTAAATCCCATAACTAGTCGTTACAAAGATACTCTCATCACTTAGGTGGATAGATCCTTAATTATATATTCAAATTTCAGTTTTATTTTTTTTTTTTTGAGATCCTGCATCCGACCTTAACCTCACAATATGAGTTTGAGTTGAAGTTGAGTGAGGTCGCTAGTGGCCTTTGGAAAAGTGAGGTGAGGGAGGCTGAGTCAAGTGATGAGGTTGGGGTTGAGTGAAGCCTCCAAATTTTATTTGAGGTTGAGGTGAGGTCGGGGTATTTGAAGTCAAAGGCCCACCTCTGCTGGCAAGTGCCGCTCACTGAGCGCGCCAGCAGATACGCAGCTTTCGTCCCTCCAACGGGAATCTATCAACCAACAATGCTGAGCTTCGGGCTCAAAAATGCATCCTTTCTTTTCCCCATCTCATGGATGGGGTTCTAAAAAGCTGTGAAGCATTTGCTGTGCCCTGGTTGGACGACATTGCTGTCTTCTGTGATCCATGGGCAGCTGCCAGAAAATTTCTGCGTTTTTCCGGAGGCCACCCTGCTGTGGATGCTTTGGTGGGGCTACGCGAATGTTGCCGCAGGCTGTGTGCTGCAGAGGACACGGATTCCGATGCAGTCCTCGAGAATTTCGAGGCAATTGCACTACAATTGCAACGGGGGGTTGCAGCGGTGGCGTAGAGGTAGAGCATCCGCCTCGTGTGCAAGAGGACCGGGGTTCGAATCCCGGTGTCACGCAATTCTCCACCGGATTAAAAAAAAATCCGCATGTCGATGGAATTGCATAACCAGGCTTGGAGTGCGGCCTGATATCGGTGACCTGAACCGACAACGCACTTCCTCACCAGAACACGATTTGGCCACCCTGGTGTAGTACTTGGCCACAACCTTCTATGAACAAACCAATTAACTCTCAGTCCCCAGCGGCTGCGGAGCATCTGACCAAGGCGGCGGCCATATCTGTGACGCAGCGGAGGGTGCTAAGAATCTCTGGCTCCGGACAGGCCGCCATGGGAAACTGAACCTGGCAACGTTTAACGCAAGAACCTTATCAAGTGAGGCTAGCTTAGCAGTGCTGTTGGAGAAATTAGCCGGTATTTAATGGGATGTCATAGGGCTTAGTGAGGTTAGGAGGACAGATGAGGCGTATACAGTACTAAAGGGCGGGCATGTACTGTGCTATCGTGGATTAGCAGATAGGCGAGAACTAGGTGTGGGATTCCTCATAAATCAGGATATAGCTGGCAACATCGAGGAGTTTTACAGTATTAACGAGAGAGTGGCAGCTATCGTAATTAGGCTTAATAAGAGGTACAAGCTGAATGTAGTGCAGGCCTACGCGCCTACATCAAGCCATGATGCCCAGATAGTTGAAAGCTTCTATGAGGATGTGGAATCGGCAATGACCAAAGTAAAATCACAGTACACTGTACTGATGGGCGACATCAATGCAAAGGTAGGTAAAAAGCAGGCTGGAGACAAGGCGGTAGGTGACTATGGCATAGGTTCTAAGAACAGTAGGGGAGAGTTATTATTAGAGTTCGCAGATAGAAATAATTTACGGATTATGAATACCTTCTTCCGCAAACGAGCAAACAGGAAGTGGACGTGGAAGAGCCCCAGTGGTGAGACTAAAAATGAAATAGACTTCATACTGTGTGCTCACCCTGGCATTGAAGAGGATGTAGAGGTCCTCGGTAAGGTCCGTTGTAGTGACCACAGAATGGTAAGGTCCCGTGTTAGCTTAGATTCGAAGAGAGAACGGAGGAAACTGGTGAATCGAAAGGCTATAACGAGTTAGCATTAAGAGATAAGGTAGAGGAATTCAGAATGTCGCTGCAGAAGAGATTTTCCGCTTTAACTGAAGGAGACGACCGCAGTGTTGGAACAATGAATGATAATCTTACAGCTATCGTTATAGAGTGCGCCGCAGAAGTAGGTGGTAGGATGGTTCGACCGGATACCAGCAAGCTATCTCAGGAGACTAAAGATCTGATTAAGAAACGCCAAAGTATGAGGACGTCTAACTCTACAGACAGTATAGAACTAGCAGAGCTATAGAAGTTAATAAATAAGCGTAAGGTAGCCGACATAAGAAAGTTTAACATGGATAAAATCGAGCATGCTCTAAGGAACGGAGGTAGCCTAAAATCAGTGAGGAGAAAACTGGGCATAGGTAGAAACCAGACGTATGCGCTAAAAGATAAAAAGGGCAATATCATCAGCAATATGGATAAGATAGTTGAATTAGCCAAAGAGTTCTACACAAATCCATACAGTAGCGAATGTAATCATCAAGTTACTGAGGGAGGCAGTCGAGCACAGCAATGGGACATTCCGCCAGTAACGAAGGATGAAGTAAAGAAAGCCTTAGGAGCAATGCAAAGGGGGAAAGCAGCTGGTGAGGATCAGGTAACAGCAGATTTGTTGAAGGACGGAGGAGAGACTGTGCTACAAAAACTAGCCACCCTGTATAAGCAATGCCTTGTGACCTCGAGAGTACCAGAAGCTTGGAAGAACGCTAACATTATCTTAATTCATAAGAAAGGAGACGTCAAGGACTTGAAGAATTACAGACCGATCAGCTTATTGTCCGTTGCCTACAAGGTATTTACTAAGGTAATCGCTAATAGGATCAAGACAACCTTGGACTTTAGTCAACCAAATGATCAGGCAGGCTTTCGTAAAGGATACTCGACAATAGACCACATTAACACTATCAATCAGGTGATAGAGAAATGCGCAGAATATAACCAACCCCTATATATAGCCTTCATTGATTACGAGAAAGCATTTGACTCAGTGGAAACCTCAGCTGTCATGCAGGCATTGAGGAATCAGGGTGTGGAAGAGTGTTATGTGAAAATATTGGAATATATTTATAACGATTGCACAGCTACTATAGTTTTCCATAAAGTCAGCAATAAAATTCCAATACGGAAAGGTGTCAGGCAGGGAGACACGATGTCGCCAATGCTCTTCACTGCCTGCTTACAGGAGGTATTCCGGGGACTGGAATGGGAACAGTTGGGGATAAGAGTAATACCTGAGTAATTTGCGATTCGCTGATGATATTGCCTTGCTAAGCCACTCAGGACAAGACCTGCAAAGCATGATCAATCAGCTAGACAGGCAGAGCAGAGCGGTGGGGCTAAGAATTAACATGCAGAAAACCAAAGTAATGTTCAACAGCCTAGCAAGGGAACAGCAGTTCGCCATTGGTAGCGAGGTGCTGGAAGTAGTAAGAGAATACGTCTACTTAGGGCAGGTAGTGACCGCAGATCCGGATCATGAGAGGGAAATAACTAAAAGAATAAGAATGGGGTGGAGCGCATATGGCAGGTTCTCTCAGATCATGAATGGTAGCTTACCAATATCCCTGAAGAGAAAAGTATACAAGAGGTGTATCTTACCGGTACTCACCTATGGGGCAGAAACGTGGAGGCTAACAAAGAGGGTTCAACTTAAGTTAAGGACAACGCAGCGAGTTATGGAAAGAAAAATGATAGGTGTAACGTTAAGAGATCGGAAGCGGGCGGAGTGGGTGAGAGAACAAACGCGCGTTAATGATATCCTATTTGAAATCAAGAGGAAGAAGTGGGCTTGGGCAGGGCATGTAATGCGAAGGCCAGATAACCGCTGGTCCTTGAGGGTAACGGAGCTGATTCCAAGAGAAGGAAAACGTAGCAGGGGGCGGTAGAAAATTAGGTGGGCGGATGAGATTAAGAAATTTGCGGGAATATGGTGGCCGCGGCTGGCGAAGGACAGGGTTAATTGGAGAGACATGGGAGAGGCCTTTGCCCTGCAGTGGGCGTAGTCAGGCTGATGATGATGATGATGCACTAACAGATCCAAAATTTGCAGCCTTTGTCAAAAGCGCAGAGACCTTGCGTTGCTCGTTATATGCATCGAAGGTGAGATGAACTGAGTCTGCAGTCCTCCACCCCGGACGCCACGCCAGCCAGAATAAAACAGCATGGACTCTAACTCAAGTCAAACGCTGTCCTCCCATCCTCTCTGTTCTCCCTGGTCTTGCGTCCCCGGCAGCATGACCAACGCCGCGGTCGGGACAGTTGACATGACAACCCAGCTCCGACTACTGTCGGCGGCGCTGGTCAATCTGGGCGGTGATAACCACTAACGCCTCGGGTAGTATGGTCGCAGGAGCCGTACGAAATGAAGGATCTTCAACCTTTGCGCTTTGAGAGCACTGCACGCCCTATATAGGGTCATGCAACTTGGCTGACATGATCAGGGTAGCCCTGCCTACTCACTGCACCGGATCTCCCACAAATCTCACAGGAGGCTACAGGGCGTGTTCGCGGCTCTTTCAAATTAGGCTGGTATCGCATCTGTTGCCATCTTCAGTGAAGGGCATCAGGAATTATTGCGAACGCACAGGTGATTGAAGTCTGGTTGCGATGCGATGTGGCTGCCACTGCGCTTTTAGTGACACTAAATTCCTAAATTCATGAAAACTGCGAGGAAAAAATTTAACGCAACGGCCGCGTTTAGTTCTCTGTTGTTACGACATGTGAGACGTTCATTAACGTAACTAGAACACTCTGGGAATTCGGTACTGTGACAGTGTCTTGCTCGCTTCCCCGCATTGCAGCACGTGTGCCAGTTTGACCGTATCCTTCTGACCGTGGGTAGCTGTTTCCGTCCACGTGAAGGAAGCACGGTGATTTATTTCAGGCACGACTACATACTTGAGGGGGAGTGCCAAAAGCATAGTAAGCCTGAGGAGGTCCATCACCCCTGATGCTCTTGACATAGCAGCATAAACTCTATGTATGGTGATATAACATGTACAATTTCGCACATACGAATAATACAAATATTACAACGGCAAATTACCATATGCACGTACGTTAAGATGGATAAAATTAAAAGGACGTATCGTCAGCAACAAGGTACAATTTCAATAAAGTAGGTTGCTCAGGGTTCTAAAAACAGCATTTGTATTAATTTTAGTGCGTAAGCGCTCTTTAACGAGGTCTGCACTAGCCAAGAAAATGGTGCGAAGCTTGGCCTTAAAGGGCCCCTGCCCACCCCATAATCCCAAACACTCTCTACCTCACTTTGAGCGAGCCTCCTCTCCTTCCATTCCCTCCTCGAAATTTTTCTCTCCCGCTCCCCGTCGAGTAGGCTCGGCAAGGCAAAATCACCCCTTCCTTCTCCGGTGTAAGGCGGAGGCGTGGTGTCTGTGGAGTGCGTCACAGGGCGACGTCATGGCCCCGCCTTCAATAGAATTCTTTTCTTGGTTTTTGCATTTTCTCCGCACACTGAACGATCGAGAGGCGCGATCGGCTCGACCACCTAAACTTGTTAGCGAGCGCATCCTTTCATACATCTGTTTGTCATTACCAGTAAACGAGCCACCTTTTCATTTTCTTTTAGGCCTCCCCACCGTTTCATGAGCGGAGGGGCGGAAGTCGGTTGTGTTCGAAACAAACGGTGAAGCGCGGACCCGGCAACCGCCTGTTTGCTTTTCTCCATGCGTGTTTGTGTTTTGTGTGTTTCTGTCTTTTCTCCGCTCCAAAGCCCATGTCATTCATTGGAGTCAAGGCGTACGCAAGATGCACGAAGGATAAGCTGCGTGTGTTTGCGGAGCGGTCAAGTGGGCGAGTGAGGGAAAGGCTCTGCTGCACTAGTAATTAAAACCTTGTTTTGGAGGGCTTGCATAGAAGAAAAAAATCTGAGAAGGGAGCGCGTACGCAGAGCGTCTCGTGAGGTGATCACGGCGGGGGGAGGGGGGGGGGGGGCGAACCAACTCCCTCAGTTTTACTATTTTTTACTTTTTATGGCTAGGGTTCAAGGCTGTCGCCGCACGCTCCCTCCGCAGTTTTTTTTTTTGTTCCGTCATGCGGGTTTGTAGGCATGAGCCAGAACAGAAGGCGCTGCGGAAAGCCTTGTGCAGACGACGCGACGCCAAGGCTACGCCCAACCTTCTCCCGTCAGTCAGAACGATGCACCAATGGAGTGCCTTTAGCGAAAGTAGCCCCCCTTGACGTCAGCGGGGTTCAGAGTAGTGGGCCGGGCCCGTTTTTGTTGAAGGAAAGAACGAGCGGGCTTTGATTTGAATTTTCGCAGCTTTTCGGGGCGCGCATGGCTCTAGTATTTTGCAGAGGTTATCTTCGATGCCTCATCTATGCAGTGGGCTTGTTTTTCAAAAATGTCCGGACCCTGGGCAGTGGCCCTTTAAGGGCTACCCGCGCGACCTGAGCTGATTACAGGCCGTGCTGGTAGATGGCGCCAGGGGACCTGTGCCGTTACGGGGACTACATGTACCGCTTTAGATGTGGGCTCCTATGTGTCGCCGGTGCGCGCATTGCGTAATGACGGCAGCTCACGCAGCGTTGTCGCCTCGCTCATCATGTGCAACCAGGACTGCGCGTGCACCTCTTGGGATTCCTTCGCGCCTTGCACTGGCTTCGTCCACTACGAGACTCCGAAGACGCTGTCGCTGACGCATGCGCCGCTCTGGTGGCGGCGCAGCTGTAAGGACTCTCGCTCAAATCGTTTCCATGACAGGCTGAACACGTGCATTCGCATGACGACTCGGTTTAAAAACGTTAAAAGCCTACCACTTTACTTTTTTTTACTAAATATGCGTTGACTTGTATATTTATGGTTCCTATCTTTAATTTCTTAAGAAATATAATACATCGTTAAAGAAATATAAGAAAGTAAAAAAAGCCGAGCATGGTGGCAGCTGCCACTACCCAGTTTCATAGGACACGCTCATACCTACGCGACTGAGTCGGAAAGCCCTCAATGGTCTCCGCGGCTACCCGCCGACAATGACCCCACTACCAATTCGCTAATTACAGGTTTCGTGGCGCGCCTCGTGTTTTTGCAGCAGTGCGTCCGTACCTTGAAAGAATCGATTGCCCACCCCCTGACGCAATTCCTTAGGGCTCTGCAGAAGGCAAACATACGTGCATACTCAGCACTAGCTGGTTCACATTGTGGTGGTTTTGCAACTGTTGCATTTGCTGTGTTGCTCTGACGAATGAGTTGGTGGCGATTGTGTTTTTCGGTTTTGAGAGGAACAGAATGAGTGCCTTGTCGTCTCAAGTCTTGTCGTGCAGCGTCGCGAGAGTATTTGTCCTCTGTTCGGCCCGTCGCACAAAACATGTGGTTTTGGCCTGGCCTCGCGCGTATACTTGACGCTTGCAGAGCAGTATGCTCCCCATCGGCTGCATCCATGGCAGTGTGACGCTGCCAACGGTAGCTTTACCATAACTGCGGCCAATGCTACTGCGCACGCCCGCGTCATGCATGCGTCTTGTTGCGACCGCGCGTCCTAGTGCTCCGGCTGAGGTGGTAACTTGTTCGGGGACGTTCGACTACTACGCGGAGGCCGCCTTAAACAGTTGACGCTGTGCCCTCGGTCAGGCGCTGAGGGGCCTGTTTATTGTCACGCTATCTTCTCGTTTTCATGCGGAGACATTTCCTGGGTCGTCGAACGCATGTCCTCGGCCGGCCTGTAGCTGAGGCTGGCGCACGTGAACAGCACCACGGACATCGTCTTGAGCAGAATGAGCAGGGTGGACATGTTGCGACTCAGCGACGCGTTGTTGTAGAGCACGCAATTCCCCGACTCGTTCGGCAGGCCGTCGAACACTGATGACCAGATCTCGCATGCCATGTCCACAGTCTTTCCGAAGATGAGCGGCGCCGGTATGGTGCCTGCATCGGTTGGACAGAAAGGGTGGTTTCGGCCCTTCGTGTCTCAATAGATGGAAATTCATCAGTGGTAAAGTAAAAATCGCTTTCACAAAAATAGTTTATCTCAGCTTAAAAAGGCACCTTCCAGCACTGATGAATGACCTACCTGCAAGGACCACGAAATCCAAAAATGGAGGCACCCATCTCAGTCACGTAGCGACCTGCACAGCAATGTTCCTGTGCCTCGAGTCGCTCCCACAGACCAAACGCACTTCATACTGTAAAGGCATGTCCTCAGTGGTCTTTGCCGTATTAGCGAAGGCAGAGTTATACAAGATGATCAAAATTAGGCTTTACAGATTTTTTTTTTAATAGGCACTGTGGTATGTACATGAAATGCCCCTCTGCACATAAGTTACGCAGCCAGGGGGCGCAAAGTGAGATTATAATTGGCACTGTCAGGCACTTAATTAATCAAAATCAATTGATAACTTGTCGGTAACGGCGCCTAGCGCGAATGTATATTGAAAATATAGAGGTGATCGCAATTTTAGACTACTCCATTTGGTAGAATTCTTCTAGAGCACTCGTGTTCTCAGATATTATTCGCCCCTAACGTTCCACTCATTGCGAGTAATTTCGAAGGCAGCGGACGCGAAATTCCCGCCCAGTGTGATGCAGCAGTTGCGCCGGGCGTTTCTGCCATTTCGATGGCCGAAAGTGCAATGGAAACAGTTGTCAGCATGGCCACTCGCTCTACGACGGTGGCAAACGAAACGCCCGTCAGGATTTTCGCGCCGATCATCACCGCCATGACGCGAATTTCTCTGATCTAGGAGAATTCTGCCAAAAAGAATCTCATGGGAATGCATCTGCCTCTTAGTGGCCAATATAAACATGCCTGCTTACTGGAGTCACTAAAATTCAGGGGGCACTTTGACTGTATAAAGTGCGTAGAGGCGAAAGGGTTTTCCGCACCACTTTGGCTGCCTCTGTGGCACTGGTGGCGCACATATAATTGAGTACTATTTACTAAGTGATGACAAATCACTAATTAATGGTTAATTACTGATTAGTGCCTGAATACTAATTAACTTCTAATTAATGACGCTTAAGCTTCGCCTTTAGGAGTGGAACGCGACAGCGTGTTGTAGCGCTGCCAGGGAGTCCACGGAACGCCACCACCCGTTCGGCGCGATGCCTTGCCCTTTGAACGCAACGCTTTTTGAGGAAAGGAAATGGCGCAGTAATTCTCTGTCATCTCGGTGTACACCTGAACCGCACCGTAGAGGATGGGAGGAAGTGGGAGTGAAAGAAGTCAAAGAGGGCCCGTAATGAAGAAAATGAAAATTCTATTTGAGGAAAGGAAATCACGCAGTAACTGTCTCACATATCTCGGTGGACACCCGTCAAAATTGAGGGGGCACTTTTTTGACCTAAAGTGGGGTCACTGATGTGTGGTTAAGATGTTAAACTTCGCCTCTAAGAGTGGAACGCGGTAGCGTCTTGCAACGCTGCCAGGGAGTCCATAGAACGCCATCGCCCATTCGGTTCTATGCCTCGCTCGTCGGTAAATTGGTTTTTGAGGAAAGGAGATGTATCTGTCTCTCATAACTCGGTGGACACCTAAACCTCGCCGGAAGTGAAGGGAGGAGGATGGGAGTGAGCGAAGACACCGTATTCACTAGACGCGCCTTTGTTCATTCCAAACCTTCGAGCTGGCATGGCGGAGTGGATAGCATGCTCGTCTCGCACGCCGAAAGCCGGGGTTCGATTCCCGAGCTCGACGAATCTTCTACTCGGTTTTATTTATTTATATGGCCTCACTAGAAGAGTTAATTGGGCTAATTGGGTAATTACGCAATTAATTAAGCTCAGTCCCACTTGGAGCATCACTATACGATCCTTTAATTGGTTGCATGGTTACGAGCCAAAGTACATTGGCCCCGTTTGAAATTCGCGCACTGTGACGTCACGACCGTTTCAACCAATTGAAAAGCGTGACATTTCTGTCGACAACTGCTGCTTACAACGATGAGACATTAAAGGCTTCCGCCTTAAAACGTTAATCGATTTTACTCTATTAGGTGCCTGACGGTGACATTCCGTGCACTTTTTGTCCCACATTGCTGTACCTCTCGGCGCCTATTAAGAAACCTGTAAAGCTTAATTATATATGTGATGCCCCTCAAGATGCACGCGTCGGGCGCCCACGGGCGAGGGAAAGCAATGTGGAAGCTGGACTGGGAAGAACGAGCCTCGATTCTAGCAGTGTTGGCGTTCGCAAACGAAACACAGCTCTCCAGGAGTGTAGCGCATTACACGACATAGCGCCTCGTTGCTTAGCCTGGACTGCATATTGTTGTTGGCTGCTACATTTTCCTAAACGATCTTCAGCAAGCGCCAGAATATCGGATTATCAGCTTGGCCGAGCATACTTAGCTCAGCACGGGCCACATTGCTTACAGCCACGGGAACGGCGCAATCGCACACACGGTGTTTTTAGTGCGCGAGCACTAAAACCCTCGATCCCAGATTTCGCTGATGTTTGCCTATCCAAAGCCTCTCTCCGTGCGTGTCAGAAGCCCCGCCGGTGGCAGCACCTGCCATCGAAGGGACATCGCTTAACCGCTCCACCTCTGCGCCAGGAGTCGTATACGAGGACTCCCAGCCATCTGTGAATGTAAAAGTAAAGAATGACCAATTCCGCATATATGGCCATTAACTCATTAACGCTATTGCGTCATGTCCTTAAGGCGGCGCTTAAGTTCGATTTCGCCTGTCTTTGTCTGAAGCCGCTTGAAATTCGAACCGAAACTGAAGGGAAAACCGAAGTGCTAGTGCACCTAATTCGCATTTGGCCTAGCCGCGCGGCCACTGAACGAGGAGGAGTAGGTAAATTTTATTAAAGAAGAGGTCTTTTAGGCGCGGATTGGGGTGATGTTCCCCTCCCCGCGGTGGGCTCCTCGTCTAGGCTGGACGCCAGGTGGCCGACCGGCGATGTCGTTCGGAGACCTCTTCGACGCGCTCCGTGACTCGGAGTTGAACCTCCGGGTCCGAGCTGAGCAGCGCGGCCTCCCACTGCGATTGGGTAGAGAGCTGCAGACTCTGCAGTGGCTTGTCTTGAGTACATGAGTATAGGATGTGCGGTGTGTCTGCCTTTTGGTGTCCACATATATATTAGGTTGGGGCAACCTAAAAATAAATAAAAATAATAATCCCCCGCCTGCAACACATACGTATAACAGGCTTAATCCAATTTGAAAATAAAAGAAAGGCCCGTAGACAATGATAATTTTACCACCCGTAGGTGGGGAAAAAGGAAAAAAAATGGGGGGGGTGGGGGGGGGGGGGGGGGGGCTTCTGTAGCGACCCACAGCCGGGGCAGCGGGCCTGGGGAGACTCCCCTGGTCTCCCCTCGGAAGTAACGGACAGGGTGGCCAAAATGGATGGGATAGTTGGATGTCAGGAAATGGGTTATGGGATTTAGGGTGGGGATGGGGACAGTGAGCAGTTCGATCTGATCCTTCAGTTATCTCGACTTCATTGCTGGCCTGCCTGGCCAGGGCAGGGAGGGAGTCAAGATTGCCCAATGGTGCGGCCGCCGACCACCCACCAAACGCAACGGGCTCCGACCGCCGGAGACAGGAGAACCTAACTAGGGGTCAGCTACCTAGGGCCCCTCACAACTTTGGGGTTGTTTCCGACCTGCCAGCTACTAACCTTTTCGCGATTTTTCAGACACCGGAAGTATGTGTGATGTGATCCGGCCAGTAGAGGCTTAGGTCGTCAGCCTATCGGCCCTCGGCACCATGACCTAACACCTCCTGGGGGCCCACCTGTGCTTCCAACCAACCAATCAACCAACCAACCAACCAACCAAACAACCAACCAACCAAGCACTTATTTTTTCCCCTACCTTGCTCCTCTCCTACTGTGGAGGGAGTGTTCAAGGCTGGGCTGACCGGACCACAAACCAAGGGTGAGCTGACCCGGGCTTACTCCGACTGTACTCCACAACATCGACGGTTTTTACTGGACGTTTCATGGTCGTACTACGCCCCCTTCCTCGGCGTCCCGCAATGGCCATTACAGTCATGCGGCCGGCCGTGAAGCCGCTTCCTCGAGGCGCCGTTTCAGAGCCTGGCCACTGTGAGCCCCCACGCAGACCTGGTTTCTCCAGAAGCAGAAACCGGCGCGTCGGTAGCCAGACTTGAACGCTCCCGCGTGCGGAGGGAAGTAGCATGTATTTATCAAACATCTTATTTATCATCGCGAAAACAATACGTTCAGATTAGCAACTTTAAATCATCACAACGTTCAGTTAGCACCGGTGTCCCTCAAGGAAGTATGCTTGGTCCTCTGCTGTTTAATCTATATATTAATGACCATTACTTATTGTCACTTTCATCTGCTTTATAATTTATGCACAAGATACTACAATTCTCATACCTGGTGATACCTGCAATGATATAAACATGCATGCTAATCGCATACTGGACAAATTGACAGAATGGTCAGAGACGAATTCCCTCTGAATAAATGTGACAAAATCCAAAGCGGTAGTTTTCCGTCCGAAGAATAAAACTTGTAGCACAGAAATAGCTTTGTTTTACAAATCACAATTGATTGAAACAGTAAAATCACTTAAATCGCTGGGCGTTTATCTTCAAGAAAACACGCAATGGGACGACCATGTTAATTACGTCATGTTGAAGGCATCGAAGGTTGTAGGCTTTCTATCGCGTCATAGAAACATTTTACCAGAAAAAAGTCAGACTTGCAGCCGAATTCTTGTCTGTAACACACTGCTGTTCTTCACATTCTAGGGACCGTGACAACCCACGCGGCCCATCTGACTATTGACCGTTCGTGGCAGCTACTCACCGCCACGTGTTGATCAGTATCATCCGACCGTGAGCATCGCCCACAGCACAAGCGTCATCATCGCCTGTGACATCATCGCACGTGGCATCATCGCCCTTGACATCATCGCCTGTGACATCATCGCCTGTATCATCGCCTGTGACAACGCCCCTACCGGGTTTGCTATAAAAGGACTGACGACCAACTGTCAAGTGGGATTTGCAGCCGAATTCTTGTCCGTAACACACTGCTGTTCTTCACATTCTAGGTGAGTGTCACAATTATATTGCCCCTGTAGACAACTACCTAAGTCTTGGCTGCAGATCCCAACTGTGTGTTGCTTTGTGTTGCTCTGAACCGTTAATCCTGCAGTGATGGGTGTTGATCTCTGCACTTACCGCGCTCGAATAGGTTGTTTCCATCCGTTTGACGGGACAACTGTGTCACTGTCACCAGTACGGCTTCGCCCGGGGTCAGTTACGGCTACTTTACGCGTAGGCGCTCGGCTGACCTTGACCGTGTTCTGCATATGGCTTCTGCTAATCTGTGCTGGTGACATTGAGACAAATCCCGGCCCTGACAAGGTGGATCAGATTCTCTCCGCGATTAAAGAGATTGCATTGTCCAGTGACAAGTTTCATAAAGACATCCTTGGAAAGGTTAAGGACGTCCAAATGAGTGTTACGGAAATCAAGCGGCGCTTATCTAAGATAGAAGAGAACTCTGATGCTGTCAGTGACGTTTCCAAGGAGGTCAATAACTTAGGCTCGATGCTGAAAGAATCCCAAGGCCAGCTTCAGATCATAGAGACAAGACAAACGCAGCAGTGTAGCATCGTTGTTGACGACCTCAACAACAGAATGCGTCGTAACAACTTGATTTTTAAAGGCATTGAAGAAAAAACAACAGAAACATGGAAAGATACCGAAGATGTTGTCAGAACGTTTGCAACCGAAAACTTGGGAATTTCAACCGGTGAAATCGAGCGTACCCACAGAATCGGAGTAGCTAAGGAAAACAGTATCCGTCCGATAATTGTGAAGTTTTTAAATTTTAAAGATAAGACCAGTATTCTAAAGAACGCTTCGAAGCTCAAAGACCTTGAATCTGCTTCCGTTTGGATAGAGGAAGACTTTTCGCCTAGGATGCAGTTTATTAGAAAACAGATTAGAGATTTAGTTCGAAATAATCGGAATCCAGGCGAGAAATATAAGCTCCTATTTGACAAACTACTTCTGAACAATACATTATATTCATTCAACTATGCCACTAGAGAGGTGACCGCTCTTCCAAAGCGTGACACAAAAACCGCGACGGCCCATTCGGGTTCCAACACCCCTGAAGTGCCTGATATTCCCGAACACGACGCGTCCACTGCAGACCATTGACTGCCACGTAAATGCAGCAATTCAAAGCTGTCAATTTTGGTGTCTAACTTCCGAAGCCTCGTTCCAAAGCAAGATTATTTCTGTCCATATGTTGAAGCATGCTCAGCTGACCTTGTATTAGGCACAGAGACGTGGTTATCTCCCGATGTTACTGATTCCGAACTGCCCGAAGAGATTCCGAAGAAATAAAAAAGGACCTGCACTTGCCTTTGCTCGAACGGAGAATGTTTTCACTTCTATCCTTTTTTCACAAGATATATCATAGTCATTCTTCCTTTGCTATGTGCCATATCATACCGGCCCGTCACATTTTTTCCACGATTTGATCACGAAATGAAAGTAGAAACTATCTTTGCCCGAACCAATCTCTTTTTTTCACTCACCTCTCCTCCTCGCCATCCGTCAGTGGAATCAGCTCCCTCGCACCGTTGCATCTCTCAAAGATCACGACAAATTTGAAGTCTTTCTGACACGCTACCTCGAGTTGTAGTGTTGACCCTTCCATATTGTGTATGTATTGTGAAAAACCGCAGTCAGATGAACATGTATGTTTACAGTGGTTTATGTGTATTTCGTGACGGTGTACGCAGCTGCTACCTTTGTAGTCATTCCAGTTTTTATACTGTTTCATTTTTTTCACTGTTATTTCCCCCCCCCCCCCCCCTATGTACTGCCCACACGGGCCCTTAGGGTATTTGAATAAATAAATAAATAAATAAATAAATAAATAAATATAATTATTTATTCTGCTCCCACCTAAATTACAGTGCATTAGTCTGGGCAACAACAACACATTCTAATTTACAAAAGATATTTGTGCTTCAAAAAAAAATTCCTTCGTATAGTCTATGACTTACCCAGGATATAATAACTACCCTCGGCATTATTACCATGCTAAATCTTTATGCTTATGGACTGTTGCGCCTATATAAAATCGAGCAAAAACGACGTATTGGTACCATTTCCTTTGCAACAGTCTGATTCACCCTATCCGCACCGCCATAAACAGCAGCGGGTTTTACCATTTACAAGAACCATCTATGGCCGTCAAATGGTTAATTATAAGTTACCGCTCGCACTAAACAAGCTAACTGAAGCTAGCGTTAGCTTTCGTGTAATTACTCTCTCCTCTCTGCGAAATATTCTAGCTCATCTCAGTTATTACTAATACATCAACCGTTTTTGTATCATGGGCCTTCCACTCTTATTTATTGTTTGATGCTTAGCCGCCTATTTTCTTTCATTGCTTATAATCCCTTGTATTCTGTTTGACTGCGCACATTATGATGTTTATTTTCTTGACTGTATACATTTGTATATTGAACCTTACTGAAAAATTTCCTTAGCAGTTGTTTCTCGTCCATGTCGCTGTCGCCTGAACAGGAGGTGAGAACTCTGTCAAGCGGAATGCCGCTTTTTTTCTCGCCCCCTCCATGAAATTGAATTTGATCTGATGGAAATAAACTTATTATTATTTTAAAACCTTTTTCATTTTGGACATGCTTTCCGTACCCGATTTTGTGGGTCCAACCTGAGTATAAACACAGGCCTGCCTCCGCTCAGGCCTGCCTCCGCTCACGAGCGCGACTGGCCCTCACAGTCGCTGCCACACCCATGAGCTTCGCATCTCCAGAGGATGCGTCCCGGCTATCCCATCCACACCACGGACGTTGCACCGGAACAAAGCCTAGTAGCTTTGGGATCCCCAGAGAGAACAGACGGGGCTGAACTCCTCTGGGAACCATATGGAGTACATGTGCGGATTGGAGAAAGCGTCTGTTCGGAGCTGGCGCCAACTGACTTGTGTTTTACTTAGAGATCTATGTGGCTCCGGGAAAATTTGTCTTTCTTGAATTGGGTTGTAATTTCATTGCAGGTTGACACTCGCTCCTTAGCCGACTCGAGCTTGGGGCAGTACGAATCTTCGAGCAAATTGGTGCGTCCCCTCGTTTCCAGGATGGGCCGAATGGGCGGGGCCCATTCGGCCCATCCTGATGAATGTGATCTGGTGGGTATTGGAGATTTTTTTGTAAGATTTTTATGGCAGCTGAGTGGGCCCTTCCTTTGGCCAAAATTCGAATTGCGGCTTTAAAATCGCTGATGTTGTATTTGACAGGGGGGGGGGGGGGGGGGGTATAAAGCTATGGCAACTTCTTCGGCCACCTCCGGAAATTTTGTTTTATCGATCGTCGCCGATGCAAGGGGAGAACCTCGATGATCGACAACTGCCAGGAAAAAGGCGTCTCTGTCCGCATGTTCTGCACACCCATGTGCGCGGTGTCTTTCTGAACTGAATATTTTTCGTGAAGTTTTTGTGCCCTGGATTTTCTTCTGTCGACTTAAAAGGAAATCACCAAAATTTTTGAACGTAGATCGAGGCACGGATCAGGATATTATAAACACACTAGAGCAGAAATACTTCTGCACAACCCGGGAGACAAAGTCCCTACCCCATTCTAAAGGACAACCTAGCCCCATCCTGGACGCGGGCATAACAATGGCGAACATTGAATGAGAGTCACTGAATGAGAGCAGTAACCCATCGCCGCAACCAAGCATCCCGCGTGTTTAACTGCCCGTCTCTCACGCTGCGCTTTGGACGTCGTCGTCTTCATCAATTTCCATCCCTGCACAATGGATCCAGAGCACCGCGCTTTCGCATTACCTGCTTAAAACAAGCCCCTAACCGAAACCGAAGTGAAAACTGAAGTGCGAGATCACCTATAGTCGGATACAACTGAAGTCTGCAGTGTAGCTCCGTCCACATTTAGGACCGCCGAACAGAATTCCTCCAGGACAACAAAGTAGTCCATTGCGAAATTTTTCTTGGTACCTAAACAAGAAGCTAATCACAAGAAGAAATCAAAGTATTAAAACTTTTGTGCCTCTTCCTTGTTTGATCTAGTCAACAGGGCGCCGCGGGCCATAATGCACTATTACCAGCTGCTGTCTTTTTTAATTGTATCATACTTTAATTCGCATTTGGCCTAACCACGCCAAATAATTTATCATTTTAATTTCTTTTTTTACAGCGAGACACCTGAGAGCCTGGCAAAAAAATGGTGGGGTTTTAACGCAGTTAAACTGAGTAGGTCATGCGAAAGCTCTTCAGGCAACACCGCCTCAAAGAAAACCGCATGCAAGATTGAGGTCATGGTTCAAGGTCAAGACGAAAGGTCAAAGGTTGAGGTTTCACATGTAGTGCTTTCGCACTAAAAGTAGGTAAAGATCCACGTAGCGATACCGCCGCGGCGCTTCTGTTGCCCCGGAGGAGAGACAAAACGAGTTTCGAGATTTTCATGCTACTGACTCGACTCTGCATAAGTGGGCTTGAACGAAAATGGAGAATTAGGGACCCAAAGCTTAGGGGGCCACTAATCGCACTGCGTACAGCAGTCTTGCGGTGTGTGCTCTCGATAGCTTCAGGATAGGGTTTTTTTGTGATCCTACAGCTTACGGCTCGCCGTCTGAACAGCCGAAGATCTGAACAAAGCGCAGTGCCAAAATGAGCGTGCGGGAGCTCTCCACGCTTCGCTTAGCAACGGTGTCCATCCAGGAGAGAGGCACCAGTGGACAGCGACGGACCGTCGAACGGACGAAAAGGTTGCCATTTGAGGAAAGAAAGGGACCCGGCCATAACGCCATTACACTCGTCCGTGATGAGCCATGTATGTTCGACAGTGGACAGTCCGCCGTTCTTTTGAGCCCCTTCCCGCGGTGTCGGGCATGCCTCACATGTTCAGAGGAAAGCAAACCGCCTACACCACCGTTGGTGCACTACTGAAGCGAGAAGCGGAATTCCTATGCTTCCTCGCTCGTTCTTAAGGTGCGGGACAGGCTACGAGCGACTCCGCCTGCTGGAACTTTGCTGTGCCATCCCATGCATCATTTCTCCTCCCTGGATGTCTCCTGTGTTTGAATGGCCACAGTCCTGAGGGAGGGTCTCGGCCTGAGGAGTGTTATGAACGGTGCTGAGAGAGAAACGACGTTCTGGAGTGTGGGAAAAAGTCCTCCTGCAGACGCTTATTGAAACGAGACCTTTACTCTTGACCATCTGCTTTTCAAACCTTTTCTTCGCCATTGTGAAACGCGCTAAACTGTTTAAAGGCAAAAAACAGAACAAAGACGCAACACAGAGCATGAACTGACAACCGGTTTTTAATGGAGCAGGTTTCCGTTTATGCAGGGGATCCAGAAGTGCAACTGTGGCACACAAAGAACAACCGTTTTTTTTTTCGTAAAAAGTTTAGCGCGCTTCAGCATGATGAAGAACCGCATAGGCCCAATTATCGCATTTCATGTGAATACCTTTAGTGCATAGCACTACTAGCCGCAATCACCGATTTCGCCGATGTCTGTCCGAGGCCGCTCTTTCCCTTTCGCCGCGAAGGTAGCGGAGTGGCCGTACAGCTGTAGCCAATGAGATAGTGGAGCGTAGCACACTTGCGGCCGTCCCCGGGCAGTCATGGGCAGTGTTGTACAAGTGCGCGTTACTCCGGACTGAGTTAGTCGCTCGCACGCCCTCCTCGCGTCAGTCACCCCTCAGCCTTCAGGGGAGTAGACGTATACGCGCGGTGCTCTCTAGACCTCAGCTCCGCGCCGCATCGTGCGCATGAGAACCTTTAATACCAAAGGGAAAGGAAGCATAACAGAGTGTAAAAATGCATAGAAAAGTACAGCAGGGGTATGCAGTGCTAGCGCACCTGCTTCTCATCTCATTAACTATGCAAATTGGCTGTAATTTTTCAGTAGAAGTTCATTTTCCCCATTTCAAAGATTCACTCTTTCCCTAACCCGAAGACTCAGACGCGCTACCAAATAGAGCCCGGATGCGAGCTAGCCTGAGCACCACAATAGGACCAACCACATCTGGATCACGTTAGCCGCCCGCAGCCCCATTTCGGCTTAAAAGTGGTACGCTGAATTGCTTTGCCTTCCTAAGTCACTCAGGGTATGAACTGCAAAGCATGATCATTGAGTTGAACAGGCAGAGCAGAACAGTGGGCCTAAAAATTAACATGCAGAAAACCAAAGTAATGTTCAACTGTTTCGCAAAGGAACAGCAGTTCACAATTGGTAGCCAGGTGCTGGAAGTAGTAATGGAATATGTGGACTTAGGGCAGGTAGTGACCGCTCATCCGGATCATGAGAGAGAAATAACTAGAAGAATAAGAATGGGGTGGAGCACATATAGCAGGTTTTCGAAGATCATGAATGGCAGTTTACCAATATCCCTCAAGAGAAAAGTCTACAACAGCTGTATCTTACCGGTACTCACCTATGGGGCAGAAACGTGGAGGCTAACAAATAGGGTTCAGCTCAAAACGCAGCGAGCTATGGAAAAAAAATGATAGGTTTAACATTAAGAGATCGGAAATGGGTGGAGTGGGTGAGGGAACAAACGCGGGTTACTGACATCTTAGTCGAAATGAGGAGGAAGAAACCGGCTTGGGCAGGGCATGTAATGTGAAGGCAAGATAACCGCTGGTCCTTAAGGGTAGCGGAGTGGATTCCAAGAGAAAGTAAGCATAGCAGGGGGCGGCAGAAGTTAGGTGGGCGGATGAGATTAAGAAGTTTGCAGGCATACAGGGGCCGCAACTGGCAAATGACAGGGTTGATTGGAGAGACATGGTAGCTAGAGGCCTTTGCCCAGCTGCAGTGGGCGTTGTCAGGCTGATGATGACGATGATGAATTGCAAACCACAAAACTTTAAATTTATGCAGACTATTATTCGCGTCAGCGTAAACAAAAAGTAGTACTAAAAAAATAAAAAAGTTCTATGTGAAATTCAATAGTTTGGAACCTCTTTATTCGTAAAAGTGGCTTCAGACGAGCGGACCGGATCGCGGATGATCAGCGCTGACCACCTACCACAAATGTCACTACTCTGAGTGATCTTGAGCGTGGTGTGCCCCATCGGACTCGGCGCAGGACGCTCACGGGGACTCAGAGGAGTGGCGTTTGAGTCACAAGGGAGGCGGCCCGCGCTGATCGTCCGCGACCTGATCCGGTCGCCTGAACACTACGCAAGTGGGCAACAAAGGCCGGTTTGAACATCCCGCGCTTTCAGACATCGTATCTCCATGGCAACTAAAAAACGCCCACTCGTTAAGCCGACAGGCTGTCGAAAGCCAGAAGAAATCATAAAATTTATTATGTTTTATCGCTAGAATGTTGTGGTATGCGTGCCTTGAGACAAACAGCTTCGTGCACCGTTCATTTCGTGCGAACGCGAGAGAGAGAGAGAAGTGGCAACGACGAATTGGTGGTGAGGCGAGCGGCTTGTTGCCTCTCCTTATCCGGTGATAGGGGGCCACGTCGCACACCGCTATTGCCCTATTCCCCTAACCGAGAGGGTCATCCTACTTTAAAACTCTAATATAAGTGAGTTAAGCCACCTCTCATAGGCAGAATGACTCGGCAAGCTAAAGCTTCTTCTGTCAAATCGACCATCGGATCCTACAAGTGAACTCAACCGAAATCTGCCGAGATCATCAAACGAGCCGCAGTGCTGAGCAGCAGTTTGCAGTAATTATGGAAATGAAAGGGTGGGAATCGTGAGAAACGCACCGTGTTCTGCAACGCCAGATTATTCCGCAGACGGCTGTTCACCTGACAATTTAAAAAATGGGCTATATCCACACGCTGCAAAGCCGGCCTTGCTGGCTTTGGGAATCCGGATCATCATCAGTCTGATTACGCCCACTGCAGGGCAAAGGCCTCTCCCATGTCTGTCCAATTAACCCGGTCCTTTGCCAGTTGCGGCCACTGTATCCCCGCAAACTTCTTCACCCCCTGCTACGCTTGCCTTCTCTTGGAATCCACTCTGTTACCCTTAAGGAGCAGCGGTTACGTTTCCTTCGCATTACATGCCCTACCCCACGCACGTTTCTTGAGTTCGACTAGGATGTCATTAACCCGCGTTTATTCTCTGACCCACTCTGCCCTCTTCCAGTCCCTTAATGTTACATCTATCATTTCCTCTCCTCTTTCGCTGCGTTGCCCTCTATTCAAGTTGAACCCTTCTCGTTAGCCTGCTCATTCCATCTATAGGTGAGTGCCGGTATGATACAGCTGTAGTATACTTTTCTCTCGAGGGATATTGGTAAACTGCTATTCATGACCTGAGAGAACCGGCCAAATGCACTCCACCCCGTCCTTATTCTTCCAGTTGTTTCCCTCTCGTGATCTGGATCTGCAGTCGCTGCCTGCCCTAAGTAGACGTATTCCCTAACCACTTCCATAGCCTCTCTACTCCCTTGCAAGACTGTTGAATGTAAATTACTTTAGTTTTCTGCACGTTAATTTTTAATCCCACCGTTCTTCTCTCCCTAAGTCTTTGACCATGCTTTGCAGTTAATCCCTTGAGTGACTTATCAACGCAATGTCATCAGCAAATCGCACATGACTACGGTATTCTCTATTAACTTTTATCCCCAACTATTCTCACAAAGCATGCTGTCGCAATAAAAAAAAAGGATCCTTCATTGCTCTATACTTGGCCTTGTCCTGCGCGAGCTACGGCAAATATCGTTTCCTCATCTGCCCACCTCAGGCTCCGCACAAAGGCATTCGCTGCCGAAGACATGCGCCCATGACGTTGGCAGAATTCAGCTGTGTGCTTAAGGGCGTCCCTGGAATAAAAAGTCGCGCTGACGGCCGTACGAACCAATTACACTTCAGGCCTCTGAGACTGTGGCTGACTTTTCAAGAAGTCAGAACGAACTTGAAACGCCACTTGGGGGCCTCACAGGCTCGGCGTCTCACTGTCAGGAAGCCCGAGACTGAATACGGAATGTAGCCCAGCGACCTCCTAGTTCACCTTGTGTTTACGCCGGCCTGTGTGTTTGCCACACGGTCCGTCATGTATTTGTTCCCTAATTTCCGATGTAAAAAAATGCTGAAATTTGCAGGTTTTAATATTCTGACACGTTGTCCCATCTGATTGAAACAGGCTTATTCATTGTGAGCACCGACTATTTACAAGAGATGTGAATGCAAGGATGATGTTACCAGCAGCTCCGTCCATACTGTTCACTGCCGGTTCAAGTCGCTCAAATGCAAAGTTCAAAGCCATGACACTGCGCAGAACTTAAAACGCGTGCAGAAGCGAACCACACACCTAGAAGCGTATCTCGAAACTACCATTGGAATCAGACGGGAAACACGCGTGAGTCAATGGTTCAGCGCCCAGAAATCCATAAATCTCGCATACTATTCCCCACATGCTCTTGCTGCCCGGTCAAACCTGGGTCGTGCACGGCCTGCGACGAATGCAAAAATGTGGTTAACATGTCCTCACTGCTCTCCACTTTGGCGTGGACATCGAAGTTGCAAACAGACTTTTTGCAGCAACCTTCGCTCGATCAGGAGGTCACTGACCAGCAGCTTCTGAACGGAAGTTCGCGCCATGAGTAGAGCACTGCCAGCATTTTAAATTCTTTCAGCATTGCTAGAAGATCCTGGAGCGCCCAGTAGATTGGGCACAGACATTTGTTTGTATCTCTTGTTTCAGCACCACAAAAGTCATGCGCAACAGTTTCGCTCAGTAAGTGACGTACCCAAGAGGCGGATCATGGCCCACTGTATTCCCAGGGCAAAGGATTTCTGTTTGGCCGTGACGCACCTGCGGAGAGAACGCTTTGTCAAGGCAGAGTAGGGTACCCCTCCGCCGCTGTTAGACGCTCGGCAAAAACCACCTTAATTAGCAGCCTTTGCAGGACTACGTTTTGTCGCTATACAGTGTTAACTTTTGTTGAGTTGCAAAGGTGCGGATTGTAACAATCACAGCCTGCTTCCGCGGTGGTGCGGAGCCGTTTCTGCCGCCGAATGGGCTCCTCAGTGACTTTTGCTGCCCACATTCACTATCCCGAGCGCGCAGCAGGGGAGAAAGCGAAAGCTAAGAGGTAGGCAGCGTTTTCTGCGTTCGACGTACAAGGAGAGACCGTGGGCATGCAGGACGTCGCTCCACCCGAAGCTGTGCGACCGTTAAAGTTGCCTGCATGCAGTTATACAGCCACAATGCGAGTACCGCACTCACTTCTCGCAATCGCCTCCCAGTGAAGGTCGCAAGCCGCGGCCTGGGAGGACTGCCACAGGTGCTATTCAAACACCGTGTGCTCTCGGTACGCAAAGGGTCATGAGTGGCGTCTGTGGTGAACCACTGCATCAGGTGTATCTCATCCGACCCACCCGTCGCCGTTGTTTATAAGCTATCGATGATGCTGGGATGCAGTTGTCAAAGCTCGCACTATGTCCCCCCTCCTCTTTTTAGGCGTGACAAACCTTCTAAACTCTTCGAATGCATGCAGAAGCAAACTCCACGTTTGTCTCTCCAGGCCAAGAAAATACGTCTACTGTGCACAGCCCCCGTCAAAATCTATACAGCCCAAGGGGTTTGCTTAAGGGGCTGCAGCGTGCCCACTTATGCATCCTAAGCGACCGTAATCTCTCGAACCATAAATGGCTTCGAGTCCTCAATCCTGGCAAGCTTTGCACTGCTAGAGGTGCTAGGGAGCCGAGCTAAACAGTTTAGAAGGAAACCCCTTGGGCTGTATACTTTTGACGAGGACTGTACATATTAGTAGCCCTGCATGAAAGGCCCTACAGTGTTCATACATTTTGTATGACGACTGTTCAATAACGTAGCGATTGCCTGGTGGGGAGCTTCCGATTCGCAAGTGGGCCTGGCCGAAACCAACTACATTCGGATACAACTCAAGAGCGAAGCGGCAAATTACGCTCAGAGGAGCGCCTCCAGCCAATGGCGTCGACCGATTCTGCCCCTTGACCACTTCTCCCTCTCTGCCTCTTGACCGGTCCCCTTGGACCTGCTAGCGTGAAATCATAGGGAGTGGCAGATAAATGGCCAATAACCACGGCTTAGTCGTCTCAACCACGGCGTCATGAGAATCGGCTGCGGGGCCTCCTTTGAGGGGCATCTGCCGCTTTGTTTTTGAGTTGTATTCGACTGTAGTAGATCTAACCGGTGGAGGCAGCCCCAAGCCAGGTACTCGATATTCAAAAGAACTGGAACTGGATTCAGTTAGCAGCGCTGCTTCATAATGGGTTTATGGTTGCGCTACGACAGCAGCCTTTATCTCAGAATTTTGGATCTCGCGCGCGGTTTCATAAAGCATAAACCATAAAGCATCATGAAACACGGTTTTCATATTTCCCAGGGGTGTAATGCTTGGAAAATGTTCTAGCTGTAGTCTGTAAAGATATCGGTGCCTATATTTCTGACGTATTATCACTTTAACCTATTTACATACTTGGTTCCTCATGTTACACCAAATAACCTACTCTGTGGGGCGCATTGTTGCTGTCGCTGCATCGTGTTTCGCATGCCATTTGGAATGCTCTCTTTACAACTTCGGAAGCACTGCGAAATTGAGTCTCCGCGGGGTGACACTTGCGGCCGGAAATTTTCTCGCTGCCACTAAGTCGCCTAATACGTTGAGAACTTGGCATGGTGTGACCTGTGTTGTGCACGCTGCTTACCTAATGGTGACGCTTATGCCGGGTGCGCTGATGTAGAAAGTGCTGAATAGGCAAATGAATGTGCCAATCGTGTAGAAGAGGTAGGCGGAGCACTCCTGTGTGCAGCGCACCCTTTCGGCCGCCACCACAAACTCGCTCGAGTTGTCGCTCGACTCCGTCATGATGCAGTCGCAGTTGCCGTACACCTACGCAAAATTTGCACTATGCAGTCACGTCAGAAGAAAACGAAACATGGCTTCATGACCTAATTCCGCCAGTGTTCGGGGTATAGGGGAAAAGTAAAAGGCCTAGTATACATGTACATAAATGCGACGTTGACACACTGATACACAGGCACAGCATGACTAACTTTACTCGGCTCAACGTCTTCTCATTTTCACATCAGAAGCGTGCTCCGTTTACTTGTGTCCACAACTTTACAGGAAAGCAAAACTCACGAAAAAGCTTAACTACCTGGCGGTGTAACAGTGTAACCACCAGCTGAAGGAAGTAATCTGCACTTCCCTGCGCGAACTGCGCAGTGTATCGCCCACCGCCAGGCGGTATACCTCCGAGCAGCAAGACAATAGAAGCACCGCCAAAAGGCTAACACGGCAACTACTGTAACTGCGAGCGTACGGCAAACGTGGCTAGGCAAGCCTGGCAACGGTACCAACGGCAACGCGTTATTGTTTTTGCCGTACGGCTGGCCCGCTGTGCTAAAACTCTGTTGTTTTTCGTGCTTTCCGTATTTCGAAACTTCTGTCGGTGCGCCTACCTTAACGTGGAAGCATACGTGTACAACTTTAAGCAGTATGCAGCATCAGCGGTGGTCATTCCATGAGCCTAAACGGTAAAAACGGCGTTGCCGAGGTCTCTATAGGGCTTCCTTTCGCATCATGTTACTTTCCTCCACATTTTAAACGATGAGGCGGCAATCCGAAGGAGAATTTAGACGAAAATGCGCGGTGACCTTCGCAAAAGACGACATAGTTATAGGAAAGTTTTTACATATATTTGCAACAGATTAAATGTTGGTGACGACCAGCAGCGAACAAATGGACGGCAATGTGACGGGTCAAGAAGACGTGCTTGTCACATCGGGACTGCCACGAATATTAAGAGCCCCAAAAAGATTAAAAAAAAAAGAACCGGCCCTTCAAAAAGTGTTTTGTGAGATTCATTCATCTGCTTTCACTTGCTCGTTTTCAAAGTTAAGCAAGAAACACGCTATCGCTTTAGTGGTAAATGGTTGTTTCCAGTGCTTCCTCCAAAGGGCCAGCTTCAAAAGTGGAAGATATGCAAGCCTCCCAGCTCCCTGAAATCAGCAAGGTTGTTTAAAACGTGCTAAACCATCAGCCACCGGAACTCCTCAGCGAAGAGCCACGGATTGGCTACCTGCTATTCTTCTCTTCAAGATGAAAAATTTGCCCACACGACATTAAAGGACTTGACGGGAGGCACAAGGTCAAGCTAGTTCGTAGATTATTACTCTGAAGTAAAGCCTTGGAAAGTGCTTTTGCGAGTCCAAAATTGTGAAAGAGAGCGTTTTACGCACGTTAGTCAGAATCGACCCTCACCGTGACGGCCTCCGCATTTTGGGCGGCGTTTCGGCAGCCGGCCAAACACGGAGACATGTACATCTTCATGTCCCGGCCGCAGATGGGATTGAAGCTGAGCGGGCAGCCGCACTCGCTGGTGCACTTGGGCGTCAGCACACTGTGCACGGGTAGAACGATCAACCCGTGGAAGCGACCACTCGCGACGCACACACTCACAGCTTCTTCTCGACGTCGATGCCCTCGTAGTGCAGGTTAGGGCAGTAGACAAGCAGCATGAAGAAGATGAACCACGTGACCACGGAGACGGTGATGCACATGCGTATGATGTTGCCGCAGCTCAGGTCCAGCTTGGAGACCACGTAGCCACCCAGGAAGCAGCCTAGGCTGGCACTCGGGATAGCGATCATGCCTGCAGGAGCCTAGCGCTTGGGTCCGCCCGCTGTTCCAGCATATGTTACCGGGAACGGTGAAGACACCCGTTTTTCACTACACTGAAGCTGTTTTGCAAAGCAGACAATGAGCGCAAAATACATCAAAGGCATGCGATGCATGGCATAGTAACATTCCGTGAGGAAGAAAAATTTTAACAGAATTTGAGCCTGCATATGAAACTTCGGTCGTTCTGTAACCGTTAAACCTGGCTGATTTTGGCGAAAACAAAGGAGGGAAGGAGAGAGGTGCGAAGCTAAACGGGCGATAAAAGGCCGCAGGAGTCAGGCGCAAGAAGAAATGTGCGCTCAGTACAGCGAGCACAGAAGGAGTGCCACTCACTGAATTATGTTTAGTCAGCGAATGGTAAACCCTTTTTTTATGAGTCCTGTTATTGACGCTAAAGTAGGTTCAGTCTTTGCAGGATTATACAAGAGTGCTAGCTCCGATGCCGATGATCTGAAAATGAGATCAGTAAGGTATGTTCTGGACTTCATGTCAGCATGCCTTAGCCACATTTTCAAACTCTGCTTGTCACAGGGTCAAGTCGTCAAGCGAATGCAGCGAGCTCAAGTGAAAGCTTTGCACAGAAAAGGAAGCGAAAACGACAGAACAAAACTACAGATTTATATCAGTGCTGCCGGTTTTTATAGAATTTTAATATTAGCAATAAGCATGGTATACTAAACTCAGCAAAATTTGGTTGCCGGAAACATCGATCGATAGAACTTGCCGTATTGACGCAAAGAGAGTTCATCATGGATGCTTTCGAAGAAAAACAACTATCCTTAAAAATTTATGTTGACTTTGCAAAAGCGTTCCACTGCAAAAATCGCGGTATAATCTTGAAAAAGTTGGAGATAAATGGCTTCCGTGGAACCGCCCTCTCACTTTTAAAGTCACATTTGGCCAGCTGTCAACAGTTAATTCAACTTGGGACATATATCTCTGTTATGAAGCCAATCTTCTCTGGTGTGCCCCAGGGTAGCATCTTCGGGTCGTTTTTATTTAATAAATACGGGAACGATATTGTCAACGTAGACGACGCAGCCAAATTTGTTATTTATGCAGACGACATGACATTACTGTTTTCCGCTGCTGCGCCTAATCAACTAGTTAACCAGGAAAACACAACACTCGTAAGTCTTGAATTATGGTCTAAACGAAACATGTAAAATTAAATGACAATAAAACGAAAGATTTTCTCTTTGTTTCAAAAAATCGAAATGTATTCATCGGTGGAGATATCCGGCATAATAATCAAACGATAGAAATTATAAGCTGATTAAAATACTTGCTGTAGTGTTCATGGCACAGTTGTCATATCATGCCCAAGAGGATCCTACTATATATATACAGAAATTGTCATGAGTCGTTGGCTTGACTAATATAAACAGACATGTCTTACCAGAGATATCTGTTTTTAAACAGACATGACTTTTAACCTTACGAAGGTTAAATTTCTCATATAGCATGCACTGTTCTACATAAAATATTGTCACTCGTTCTAAGGAACGACAACCTTCAGTAACATGGATAAAATGTATAGATTGCATCAAATATTCTAAGCAATATTTCTAACGATCCTTACGACCATCCGTCCCTTCCGCTTTTTCAGAAACGTAACATAATGACCATGTATGATATGTGCGCTTGCCACTTAGCTTTAGCCTATAAAAAGGAAATTAAAAACAATGTTTTTTTAGCGAACTGGCTTCCCTAGAGAAAAAAGTAATACTCGCCCGTAGCCCGCAAATATGAAGTCAAGTGTCATGTTGGACAAATTATGGCAAACGAATGATGCTGTATCACCTCCCAAACTAGCCGCCGCGGTGACTCATAAGTTATGGCACTCGGCTGCTGACCTGAAAGGCGCGGGTTCGATCCCGGCCATGGCGGGCGCATTTCGATGAAGGCGACATGCTAGACCCGTGTACTGAACGATCTCAGTGCACGTTGAAAAAAATGGCTGAGGCTTAGCTAAGGTTAAGCCTAGTCAGATGCGAAGCATATTGATGGCTAGGCTTGGTAATACATGGCTTTCCTTGGTTGACGTTCATCCCGCTCTTCATCGGTCTCTGTGGCACGCTGAAGCTTTCGCTTCTCGTTCAAATCAGCCCTGCTTCTAGGCGGCATCCCAACACCTGGCCGCCTCGTAAGTGCCCGGAGAGCGAGGCAAGCTCAGCTTTATACCGCTGTTGTAGCGTCACGTGGTCAGCTGCAGCGCCTCTGATGTGGAGCCTCCACCGCCGCGGCCGACCGCGCGAGCCGGCAGCCCATCTCTCCTCTGCTGTGACGTCATGTTGTCACGTGGTCAGCCGCCGCGCCTCTGATGTGGAGCCTCCACCGCCGCGGCCGACCGCGCGAGCCGGCAGCCCATCTCTCCTCTGCTGTAACGTCATGTTGTCACGTGGTGTCACGTGGTCACGCTAAATGTCAATGGTAGCTCCACCGCCGCGCTCGACGGGCTGTAGTGTAGCTCTAGTAATATGCTTCGCATAAAACCGCAGGTGGTCGAAATTTCCGGAGCGCTTCACTACGGCGTCCTTCATAGCCCGAGTCGCCTGGGGCGTTAAACCTCATAAAATTCAAATCCTCTCCAAAACTTGTTGAATTTATTGGATAAACATGGCATTGAAATTGAGCTAGCACTGAAGCAAGTTAGATCAGTTGTATCCGCGACTGGACTGCTTTCTTCTTGATATGCTCTTATGAAGACTTCTGATTGGCCGTGCCCTTGATATGTTTCTGCTAGGAAAAGTTTAGTTTGTTTTGTTTGCCACGATTGTCATTTTTTCCCTTTTCTATTTCTGTAAAACCTGCAATTTGTTGTTTAATAAGTGGCATTGTATTGCTGTGTTTTATGAGTGCGAAAGTTTGACACGTGTTCACAGCTTCGAACTTTCACCTTCATTATTTTGCTGCTACTAGGAACAAAATTCGGCCTCTGTTTTTTTTCCTGCACGAACTGTGACTTCACTGTTTCTTTGAAGTAAAAAATTTCTGAGCATGTTTCGCGCAATTGTTGTCATTTTTATTCTGTGATTCTTGAACAGACAACCATTCTGCGGACGCTACAGTGTTCTGTTGATGGCTTTTCACTTTGCGTTTCTTCTTCCGGAGGGGGGGGGGGGGGGGGGTGAGCGCGTCAAGACGATCGTTCGGCTTTCAGAGTGACAGGTCTACTTCGCGAACAAAGCTGCAAAAGCCGGGTCATCGCTGAAGCCTTGACCTTGAATAAATAAATAAAACAAATATTTCCGCACTGGGATTCAATCCCGCGAGCAGATCAGCTTCGCTGGCCACTGCGCGAGAGCACTATATGCTATCGCCGCAGCCGATCACGCCTGGTGTTGAACTGCAACGCACACTCACGCGCTGTGCACTGCACATCTCAGTGTTCGTCAGCTTCCATCTGCGGAGCGAACAGATCAGATCAGCTTAACCTCGACCAACCCGAGTCTAATATCGTCGCCAGACGTGCCGACGACACAGCAAAGCAAAACCACGAGCCAATCAGGCAAAACACATGCTTTCGCACACCTACTTTGGTATGACTACGTTAAAACCCTGCCTTTTTTTTTCTCCCTACATGCCCCATCACACTGATGGACAATAAAGGTAGATGTGCAGCGTGTGGCCTGCTTTCCTGCACTTCGGTAGACATCCAGAGTTCCAGTAGAGAGTTGAGCCTAATGTCTAAACTGGAGATTCAACGTACGCGCTTGTGTCTTGTGAAGAAGGCCATGCACGTTCGCGGCATGGGCAAGCTCTGCCCGTGCATTACTTTCCCGGCTTAATACCAATAAAGAACGCGACGCACCTCTCTCCGTGTTCTCACAACCACTGGCAACGTCGTACTCAAAACAATCAAATACATGCCACAAATAAAATGCACGCTTCAAGTGCTAGGGATTTCTGCGTGACGAAATGGCGGCTAACTCATGCGTGTACAATGGGGTCGTTTTTCTCGCCCTTAATGATTTAGATCTACTCACGTTCTCAGCGCAAAAAGAACATTTACGGCCTCGCCAAAAATTGTTTCAGGCCCTCCGGAGACGCCCTTTGAAGAGCTGGAGCCGCTACCAGAAACGTCTCGGGTGCAATTTTTACCCACGATGGCAGAGAAGGGCATTTGGGCTGTGATATCTCTCACCCGTCGCTGCGTGGTTAACACGCGGCAGCCGCATGACTCCGCTTACAGGTTAGGGAAAATTTTCCTCGTCCGAGCCCGGCATCGTTTCGCAAGGTCACATGAGCACGACACACAGTGCGACTCCCGACGTACAGTTGTGATTAATATGGGAGGGAACAGTGTTCGAGCATTCATTTATTGGTTATTCCATAATTATGTCTGACAACCACACGTTTTTCGTTTTTCTGACTAATTTTTCTATAGGCGTGTAATATCCACATGTTAATGTCTAATTTAGGGCAAAAATAACCAGAAAATGCGCAGTTTCGCGCAAAAGTTTTTCTCTGCAATATTGCCCACCACCGTACAAGTGACCGTGAAGTGAGGTGCGAAAACGCCCAGAAAGCCAGCGTCTTTCTGCGCGCTTACCTAGCAGCAGAGCCGCCGAGGCCGCGGTCATGCTGAACTGGCTCTCGAACAGCTTGGTGGCGAAGTTAGAATAGCCGGAGCCAATCATCGCTGTCACAGAAAAGAAAAAAAAAACAGCAAAATAGCGCGAGCACACTCGACTACAGGACAATGAGAAAAACAGCACGACACAAACAACGCTATACAAACAAATCGTGTACTTTCTCGCTGACGTTACTGATATACATATACATGATCAAAAAGTGACTTTAGAAGCAAAAGTTCTATACATCGTAAACTACCGACAGACTCACGATGCGGTTTTGGCAGAAATTCAAAAAAAGACATGGTTTTTTTTTTAAAACAAAAACTGCATTGCCACATTTGCAAACGAGAGCGGACGCTTTAGTTGCATCATATATCATCATCAATGGAAACAACAGAGCAAGATTTTGACATGCTTGTAGAGCAGCAGCTTTTTCAGGGGGTCCCAAAAGGCTCGGAAAGAGGGAGTAAGTAAAGGACGTTTTCATAGCTATGGAGGGAGGGAGAGCGCCAGCAAAGTGGCTGGAAATCAAGGAGTACCAAAGAGTATATCAATGTATGCTTCCACGGAACCGCTTCATAGAGACCTCGAAGAGGGTTCGCGTATTCTATGACACAGTTGGGAAGGGTGCAATGGACAAGCTGGAGACCGTAAAGGCGGAAGCGCAGCAAGATTCAGCGAGTGTGTTAAAGGTGTGGTTTATAATATCCCTCTGGCTTGTGGCAAACAATATATAGGGCAGACGGGAAGGTGCCTTAATGATAGGATAAGGGAACATGCATCATCGCTATCAGGTGCCCCAAGCAGCAATCTAGCCCTGCATTGCAGAGATTGTAAAGAAAACAAAAAAGGAAAAAAAGTGCGCAAGTGTGAGCCCAAGTTGCATGAAGTTCAAGTCATGAAAAGGTTTGCAGACCAAGTGACACGGGAGATCCTTGAGGCATTGGCGATACGGGAAACAGGACAGCGGTGCGTTAGTACACCATCAATCTCTCTATCAAGAAAAGAACTCTCCTTCTTGAACGAACCCCACGGGAGATAAAAGCAAGATCTTTTTGACAAGGAAACAAAAAGCGCGGGTTTCGCAATAAAATTTTAGTTGACAGTCAGCTTCGTCTACGTTCTACGTGTTCCTTTCTGTGTCTGCGTCTTGTTATTTCGGCTGTACCCACCAAGAAGGAAGCGCAGATTATGAGTACACAAACAACTTGAGGAGCATGTACAGGTGCAATCGAATATTGCAGACAAAGAAGTACTGCCAGTCAATTTGCGAGTAGGCAGCAACAAGAACGCGATAAACGAAGCTTTTATCGAGTGCCTCTCGATAAAATTAATGTGACGGAAAAGAGAGGTTCTCACACTGGAAGATATGAACGTCCACTCCCAAGAATTGTATAGCTATCTGGGTAATACCGGAAAACATTTGGAACTGCATGGCCTAACAAAGGAAAACAATGTGAGGGACTAATCACTCGGGAATCGGGCACTCCACCCTTCGGCACCGTCTACTGCATGATGTCGGTTTGAGAGGATTACTGTGATGTTCCTTCTTCGCTTTATCGCTGCGCTCGTCGTGGCTAACACAGCGCTTGGGCCGCCCATACACCGCCACACTGAAACGATGCGGAATGCACACTGCGCATACTGGTGGTTCATAAACATGGCGGAAGTATATCCGACGATTCTTTTCACTGGTGTCAGTGCAAGCTATGTATATGCGCGCACTCCCGATGTAGACGTGTTTCGCCAGTCTTCTCTTGCGTTCCATGGACGGCCTTGTAATGTGTACATTAGTACTGCGAGAGGAAAAGGGCAAGGTATGAATTAGGCTTAACATCCGGCATCTGCAGATGAGCTAACAGAGAGGGGCAAATGGGGGGGCTCTGGGTGGTTATTTAATGTGCACTCAGATCGCACAACGCCCACTTACTGTGCGTATCTATGAATTTCTGGACCTCAGCTTGGCAGATACAGCATCGGTGCCAGAACGGCGCTTCACTGCCGAGCGAACAACTTTCCTTTGTCATATTCTGGTTTAATGACGACTTACTGACGGGCTAGTTGGTACATTATTTTCTTTCATTTTTTTGAAAAGCTGTGCGCTAAATAGACGTTCATAAGGGAAAAAATAACTGGAGGACGCTTAAGCTTCATCTTTAACACTGGAAGACGACAGCGTGTTGCAGCGCTGTCAGGGTATTGCTCATGTACGCATCATTACACAAATACACTTCACGAAGTCAAAGACCACAGTGCATTCTCTAGGTCCACTTTTATTCATTTCAAACCAACGAGCCTTCGTAGCGTGTTCTGCGCGTGCTCTCCTCGCAAACTTAAACACCTGCTTTGCTGTCATTTCATTTGGAGGTTATCGTGTTACAACGTCGCCAACGCCGGTCCCATACTAGGGACCTCCACCTAGTACTTGTAAGGATCGGTCCCTTACGGGATGATCCAAACATACCTCCTGTCCCTTCTTAATAAATGTTTTCACCACCGCCACCACCACCACCGGCTTCTCTGCGACACGAGCTCCTTAGCACTTTCGCGTTAAAAGTAGAGACGACTTTCAACTTTAGTAGAGTAGAATAGAGACGGCAACATTCAACCTCAACAATGTACAAATGAGGCCAGGAGCGCTTATATAGCTGCTGATATCCAGAGACGGGCTGCACGAGAGAGCGCTAACCAAACCAGCAAACAGGAAGAGTAATGGGGCATATCTAAGCGAGACTAATATGCGCATTCACACGGGCTGATGAATATGCAAACAACATAAAAATACACAGGTGCATGAAAAATGACATTGAAAAGAAACAATTGAATAACACTTGCATAGCACGGTTAGGCGTTTATCGGCAGGCGTGCGCAGGGAGGGGGGGGGGGTTGCTGGTAACCACCGACGTAACTCCGAAGTAGTATACTCCGACATGCGTACGGCACGACGACGTCACGTTGGCCAAAGCGAGACCCTCTGCACTGCAACGCGCTCCAACGGCGCTTGACTTCCGACGTCGTAAGGGCCGTTGTACGATCGTTTTTTGGGCGGATCCGCCCGGCAAGCGGATGGCGGACCACCCGACCAGACAATACGCATCCGCCCCGTCCGGCAGGCGGAAAGAAAGTTGGTGAACTTCAACTTTCGGGCGGATGAGCGGATCCGCCCGGCGACCAGATTGCAGCGATTGGCTGCTTTTTACGTGACGTCTCAGGCCTGCCGTGCCTCCGCTTCTGCCGGGGCAAGATGGCCGTCCGTCGACTGAACTGGGGAGCAAGACACAGGTGGTGGCAGCTATGCCGCGAAGCATATTATATTGGCCACATGTTGATATTACGAATGCTCAGAGCGACTGCGAACTTCTCCGCGTGCAGCAGAGGCAAGCGACAGTTTCCCGAGTTGAATTCTGTAATCATCGACGCTGATGGAGTTGACAGAGCGCCTCTTCAAACCAACGGAAGACCTACGCGCTGGCGGTGTCACGAAGTGTTTATATGGATCTGTTTGTGGTTATTGCAAGCGTTCCTAATTCCTGCGAGCATCATCACGCACAGCGCCGCGTAACAGATGCCCACGGTGAACTTCTTGTGCGTGCATGAGCTGCCTAGCAGCGTGACTAGTGTCCGCGTAGTGAAAGTGATTGCGATCGCAGCGAGTGCTTTTACGTCAAGGCAGTGAAATGTGCACCCGCGAGAGCTCACTACGCACGCCGTGCTTTCTGAATGCTGAAATGAACGTGGCGTTGTGCAGCTAGTCGCATTCGTTGCGATGGTTGCAATGATCGCGACCGAAGCGTGCATATGACGTTGTTTCTGCTACGCATTCATTACCATTTTAATCGCGATTCGTGTTGGCACTGTGCTTGAGAATTGCCGTGTGTGCGACGTGACGCGAGCTTGGCTGCACGGCCGTCGGACTGTTTTCTGCGGCGACAACAGCGATGTCGCCATCCTTCTACGCCTTGGTGCTCCATTCAATACATTTTGTGATGATGGGTGCTCGGGTTACGACTCGCCGGAGGAACTGTGTAACCTGTGTGAAAACATCGGTACAGTGCCAATGTATCTTCGGAAGCGTCATTTCTTTTTGTTTCCTGCCCGCTGTGCGCACATTTGCCTGCAATAAATATATCGGCGTCATGAATGGGTGACTGAACACTTCCTGTAGCCATTTCAGTTTAGGTTGTAACAACATGGTATTACGCGATTAGAAACAAGAATCACTGCCGCATTTAAATCACGGCTGGTTGACAATGTACAAATCTCTAATATGTGCCAACTCATAAGTCTGTTTTTCATGAGCATTTCAATTGATGTAGCACAGAAAAAAAATGTGGCAGCAGCTTATGCAATCAAAAGTGTCCACAGAGCAAGTTGGGCCTAACGAGTCTTGATGAAAAACAAAAAAAAATATGATTGAGAAAACCTTTGCCATTGCTTTTCTTCTCTTTTTGTTTAGCAGTGTTAAGTCAATATTAACAAATGCTTGGCAATATTAAGTTGAAGTGGGATGTTGGTTCCCACTGCAGTTAGAAAAATACAGTGGTCTTGAAGCGCCTCAAGGGCAATGACAGTGTTTGTTGTTGATTTTGCTCACGGTCCCTTTTGTTCTGGAGATCAGCGATACGAAACTGGATGTGTTCACGATGCTATTGTTGCAGAGCTGTTCGCGAAATCGGCTTTATTGGTGTTAAGCGGTTGTTCAGCAGCGCTTCCTGGGTCAGTCGCAGCAGTTTCTTTAACAAGACACACTCAAAGCTTTGAGAAGATGTCGTCGATGCACTTGCATATGTCTATCTGCTACCTTCATTTGCCTGTTACTGCTTGCTACAGACATGATTACTTGCAGACTGCAAAATGAGCCCAGTGGAGCTGGTTAAGCTACACTAGGAACAAATATAATGGGAACAACACTACTGCACAGGGTAGCAATTCTTCGTCCCTTAGCACAGTTTCGACATGTCAACTGGCCACCGGTTCACCTCACAGTACACTATGATCAAGTTCTGTGAAATTTACATTAAGCAACAATGTGTGAGGAAGCAGGTTGTGTAGGCGTATCTAGTGCATGCTGTGCAGATAGCTTCCTGCCTCATCATAGCCTGGCTCATCTGTGTTTCTTACCCTTCAACACCCAGCACCTATGGTCCTATTTGTGACATTGGCATGTGCTGCAAATCACCAAACACATTTCATACTATTGTCCCTGCTAGATTATTTTGGCCCATTAAGTTTTTTCATACAAATCGGCAAGCTTTAAGAAAACATTTCTGCAATAGCCAACTTGCTCTTGCTCTTCACGACATGCACCTTGACTGCAACATCACCCTATGATGCTTTTTTTCTTTGATTTGAAAAAGCATCCGATTCACTTATTTATGTAAGGCTCGTTTTCTCGCGTTTTAACTTTCATCCAATAGCTCTAAACTGGATCCAAGCTTAAACACCCAGCCGTCGGCAGATTTCCCTTACCAATTCTCATGCATCCTGCCTTTTCCTGCAATCTCGGACGTCCCCCAAGGCACTCTCTTGGGCCTCAGCTTTCTATTACTTGCATTAATACCTTCCCTTCAGTGTTTTGTCACATGCCTTCACTGACAGCTATATGGGGTCTGCCATCTTGCAATCAATACCAGCATTTCAGTACTCCAAAACAACATTTAGCATGCCCTTGATTGGCCTGTTTGCTAATGTTACTAAGAATGCACTAATATTGTTTTTTTATTGTCAGCATTACATTTTGCCAACTTATAAGGCCTTCCGATAAAGGTATATTCACTGTATACTGGTTCAAATACCTAATAATCCTCATACACCCACCCACAACCCATGATATTTACACTCGACGTGTCCTTAATATCACCGTCTTCCAAGTTGCTTGCGTTCAAATCCCCTGTGTAGCAACAGCTTTTGTATTCGAATGGCACATGCCACGAAATCTAACTTAACTAGAATCCCGGAATGAATTCAGACCTGAGGCGCTTGTTTTATTCTCTCAGACTATTTTTGAAGCTCCAGTGTAACAGCACTAAAAGTGAATCTTCAAATTTCTGCATATCGTGCAGAAACTGCAGATTTTTTTAAACTGTTTATTGTCACATAACCAACTAATCTGTTCTGAGTCATGGTTCCTTCTGCACTAGTCGCACAAGCAGTGTTGTGCCTCAGTTAGCTCATGCCACTGCATTTCAAGATTCATTTTTGTTTTTGCCACAAAAGGCTGGAATGGCCTTCCAACTCACAGGGCTTACTAACGTATTGTCCTTTGATCTAGTCACTGCATAAATCCATGCAGTAAATGATGATGCTCATCCACTGAATGAGGAAAATCCCCTAAGATGAAGATTTGTGTTGTGTTTAACGGCGCATAAGCAACTAAGGCTATCATGCGCCAAGCTCAGGGTAAAGAAAATTGTTTTATATAGGATGTTATACAAAAGACTAAATGAACGGCGGTGTAAAGGGCCTAAAAAGTTAATTCATGGAACCTAGAAAAATAGAAGACAAAATTTTAGAAGTGACTTATAGTAAAAGCTTTATAGAGGGTCGGAACCTCAGCAGCCATCCTTGGCTGTGCAAGGATTTCGAGGTCCGCAACCGATGGAATAGGGACCTCAGCCGTCTTCTCGGGAGTGAGAAATTGGCTGAGGTGCATTAGAATTAAAACAGACCAGTGGGTAAAACACATTTAGAGACACTTAAGAAATCCTGATTCTTTAAGAAAGCTAAAAACATGTGATATATCAACAATTGCATTATCTCCTAAAAGCAGTTTAGGGTGAAAAGGGATGTATTCGTTATAAAATTGAGTAAAGTACTTTTTCCTTACTTTTTCCAATTTCGTACAAGAGAATAAAATGTGGTTAATCGTAACTTCAACTCCGCATTCCACGCAAATAGGTTCATCTTTTTTTGTCAGTAGGAAATTGTGTGTAAGGTGAGTGTGTCCTATACGAAGACGACAAAGAATGACTTCTTTGAAGCGTTCTTGGTGGGTGCAGGATTTCCATTCTCTTAAAACTGGTTTTATGAAGTGTAGTTTGTTGTTGGCTTCATTGTCCCAGGCAGACTGCCATTTTTTCTTTATTTCACAAAGTACCGAGTTCATGCAATCTTTAAAGGGAATATCTACTTTCGTTATTTGCTTGCCACGAGCCTGCGCAGCGCAGAGGTCTGCTCTCTCGTTGCCTTTAATTCCGACGTGACTCGGCACCCAACAAAGTTTTATGTCTTTTCCTTGAGCTATGGCTTTTGCTATGTTGTGTATGATGTCACCGAGCATCGGAGTAATTGCATTTCTAGAATGGAGAGCTGTAAGTAGACTAAGGGAGTCTGTGTAAATTATACTGTTTCTAAGGTTTTCATTTAATACTTTTTTTACGGCTAAGCCTACAGCATAACATTCGGCTGTGAAAATTGATGCACACTGTGGAAGTCTGATTATTTCTTTCTCATGACCCCGTACTACTGCACTTCCTACGTAGGCATCTGTTTTTGAACCGTCCGTATAAAAGTCCGTAAAACCATTGTATTTTACCTCGAGTGCGAGAAATTCTTGTACTATATGTTGTTGTGGGGTTTGCGTTTTGTGAAACTGTGTAAGAGTGAAGTCGCATATTGCAGGAAAGTTGTACCATGGAGGTAGTGGCTCTCCTCTGAGCGCAATGTTAGGCAACGTGTTCAGTACCCCGAGACTCTCGCACATCTCTTCAAAACACGGGAGGAGTGGCCTGGTAGTTTGTGGTTTGTTATTAAAAAGTGTTCTGGATGGACACTTTGTAACTATTTCGTAACAGATATGTTTCGGTAGGGAACGGATTTTTAGAATGTATGAGCATGTGAGCATGATTTGTCTGTCTGTAAGTGATGGTTCATTACTTTCAACATAAAGACTGGTTATAGGCGACGTCCTATAAGCACCAGTTGAAAGACGTAAACCTAAATTGTGCACTGGGTCAAGTCGCTTCAAGAACGAGGGCCTTGCTGAACCATATATAATACTACCATAGTCTAATGAGGATCGTACCACAGAACGATAAATTTTTAGAAGGCTTGCCCTGTCAGAACCCCAGTGTTTATGCGAAAGGACTTTGAGGATGTTTAGTGATCGGGAAGTTTTCTTTTTTAACGCGTTAATATGAGGCAGGAAAGTGAGTTTTCTGTCAAATGTTATGCCTAGAAATTTATGTTCATTTTTTACGGGTAAATCTATTTCGTTCAGGTGTAGGGTGGGGTCTGCCTGTAAGCCTCGTTTGAGTGAAAACGGAATGGCCACTGTTTTCTGTGGTGAAAATCTGAAACCGTTTTTGTCTGCCAATGTTGTCAGTTTAATTATTGTCAGCTGTATTTGTCTTTCACATGTTGATATGTTGGAGGATGTGTAAGCTATCTGGAGGTCGTCCACATAAAGTGAATACATAACAGACTTTGGTATTATTTTGTTAAGAGAATTCATTTCTACAATAAAAAGAGTTGTGCTTAAAATACATCCTTGAGGCACTCCATTTTCCTGAATAAAATCCCTCGAAAGGGTTGAGCCTAGACGGACATTAAATGAACGGTTAGATAAAAAATCTTTAATGGAGTTCAGCATTCTGCCACGGATGCCAAGTTCAGCTAAGTCCTGGAGGATTCCGAACCTCCAGGTTGTATCATATGCTTTTTCTAAATCAAAAAAGACTGCAAGACAGTGTTGTTTGTGTATAAAAGCTTCTCTGACTGTATTTTCGAGACGGACTAGGTGATCTGTAGTGGAGCATCCCTTTTTAAAACCACACTGATGGATATCAAGAAGTTCACAGGATTGGAGAACAAAGGTTAGTCGTATATTTAGGACACTTTCGAAGGATTTGGCGAGGCAACTGGTCAGGGCTATGGGTCTATAACTGCTAGGAGAGGTTGGGGGTTTACTAGGTTTAAGAAGCGGCACAATAATAGCTTTTTGCCAGGCTTCAGGTATTTTTCCCGATATCCAAACTGTGTTAAAGAACCTTAAAAGTGCTTCTACGGCAGGTTGAGAGAGATGGGCCAGCATTTCGTAGTGGATTTGGTCGGGTCCTGGAGCGGTTTTTTTACCAGCAGACAGTACTGTATTTATTTCTTGGAGGGTAATCACACTGTTATATTTTTGGTTTGCCCCTCCACTAGTTGGAAGTCTGTTTTTCGGCTGTGTTTTTGTATTTAAAAAAGACTGCGCATAGTGTGATGAACTTGAAACTGCTGCGAAATGTTCCCCAATATGTCTGCCTGTTCCCCTATGCTTGTTTGTGTGCCAGGTGTTGTCAATAAAGGAATTGTGAATGGTGAAAAGTTGCCATTTAATTTTCGCACATGTTCCCACATTTTTTTAGATGTGATGTGACTGTTTATAGAAGAGACGTAAGTTTGCCAAGATTTTTTCTCGGCACTACGACGGACGTACCGAGCTTTAGCTCTTGCTTTTTTAAAATTTATGAGATTCTCATGTGTCGGATACCTGCGAAATTTACCCCAAGCTCTGTTTTGTAATTTTTTTGCTTCCTTGCACTCTTTTGTCCACCATATTTTATGATTTTGTTGCACCACTCCTGACGACTGTGGAATAGCTGTGAGTGCGGCAGTTATGATACAATTAGTGAACTTTTCATTTATCTGGTCGATGGAGAGATTATCTAAAAGTATAATTTCTAAATTTGCCTTTGCTCTAAAAAGTGACCAGTCGGCGAGGTGAAGCTTGCAGCGCCGTGGCCTTGTGGGGATTATTTCCGGTGGGGATGTTAAAGTGATTAGTATAGGGAGGTGGTCACTGCCATGTGGGTTGTCAATGATATCCCATTTAAAATCATTAAAAACAGAAGGTGAGCTAAATGACAAGTCTAAAAAGGACATTTTCCCCGAGGTAGGGGAGCAGTAGCTGGCTTTTCCTGTATTTAAAAGACATACATTGTTTGTGATGATAAAATCTTCGATTATTTGACCCCTAGAGTCACAGCGCTCGCTTCCCCAAAAAGGGAAGTGAGCGTTGAAGTCCCCAACTACTAGATACGGTTCTGGAAGTTCATTGATAAGTTTTTGTAAATCGTGGACTGTTAATGTAAAATGTGGAGGAATATATACAGAACAGATAGAAATTGTTTTATGGCTGACAACACTGACCGCAACGGCTTCAAGTTTTGTTTTGAGTGTGATTTCTCGAGCAGGGACGCCGCTTTGCACGACAATCGCAACGCCTCCAGATAGTCTATTTGCGTGCTCACGATCGCGTCTAAAAGTTTTATAATGTTTCAGGATATTTGTATGTTGTGGACCTAGATTTGTTTCTTGAAGACATAAGACTACGGGCGAGATTGACCCTAGGATATCTTTTATGTCATTGTAGTTCCTCAACATTCCTCTACAGTTCCACTGAACTAGAAAAGCCATATTTATGTTTGGGATAGGAACGATTGGGAGTTTACTTATTTTCTGGGGCCATTATGGTGGCCCTGCCTTTTTTCCGCTCAGGAGAGCTGTTCCGCCGCTCTAAAGCAGGTGGACTGTGGGATACGTCCATCACCTCGCGAGAGGTGCTGGACGACCGCGGGGAAGCCCCGCGTGTGTGAGTGTCAGGTCTCCCCCGACGGGAAGTCCTGCGGGATGTCGACCCATGGGCCGGCACTCCCTGGCTTGGAGTTGGCAGAGCAGCTTTCGCTGTCTCTGCCTGGGGCGTGGGTGGCCCTGCTACAGGCACAGTGGAACTGGCCTCGGCAGGTGCCGGAGTGCTGTGTGGTGCTACGCCCCTGCGCACCACATCATCGAAGTTTGGTTTTGCTGAGAAGGAGAATGTATTTGTAAGTGCAAAACGCCTTCTGGCTTCTTTAAATGAAATGTTTTCTTTTGTCTTTATGGTAATGATTTCTTTCTCTTTTTTCCAGGACGGACACGCCCTGGAGTACGCAGCATGGTCTCCTTCGCAGTTTGCGCAGCGTAGTGCTGCGTCGCATTCCTCAGACTGGTGGTCCTCTGATGCGCATTTCGCGCAGGTTTTGCGGCCGCGGCAGCTCTGTGAGCCATGGCCAAACTTCTGGCAATTGAAACAGCGACGGGGATTGGGTATGTAGTGTCTTACGTTGACTTTCAGGTATCCTACTTCGATTGTTTCGGGTAAGCTGCTGGTGTTAAATGTAAGGACCATGTGTTTAGTGTCTATTTCCTTGTTATCCTTGCGGATTTTGATCCTATGGACGTCAATGACATTTTGGTCGGAGAGTCCTTGAAGCATTTCGGTTTCTGTAAGGTGGATAAAGTCAGCCTCTGAGATCACGCCTTTGACTGTGTTGAGGGATCGGTGGGGAGTTACGGAGACAGAGATGTCCCCTATAGAAACAATGTTTGCAAGTTTCGAGCACTGGATGCTCTCACGTAGTTCAAGGAGTAGGTCGCCGCTGGATATTTTGGATACCTTGTAGCCAGGCCCTAAGGTATCTGTTAGGCATTTGGTAACAAGAAATGGGGATATTATTCGGGCTTGCTTTTCGTCACTGTTGCTGTGTATCACATGAAACTTAGTGAATGTCGGTTTCTTTTTCGAAAAAAAGTCTGCTGCTTCGTTCCGCACTCTTTTGAGAGAGCGATCAAGTTTGGAAAGGGTGGGAGCCATAAAAAATTGATGTTTTTCGGTCATGGTGCCAGCCACCCACCATGGAGTCCAACAAGGGGACGCGACAGGAACTTGAAAGAAAGTCCTGCCTACGCCAGCTGTACACCTTAACTATAACCTAATATGACTCAACTCAGGGTAGTTGGTCACACACGGTTAACCCTCGCCGCCAGGAAAAAGAGGAAAAAACCAAGAAGGGAGGAGGATACAGGAAAGTTGTAAGAAAGGAGATAGGACAGTGAAAGATGGAGAGAAGAACAGGAAAAGGCGACTGCCGATTTCCCCCGGTCGGGTCAGGCCGGAGGTGCCGTCTACAGGAAGCTGGGGCCAAAGTGGTGTGTTGCCTCCGCCGAGGGGCATTAAAGGTCCAAACGCTCGGCATCGACTCAACCACCAGGATCCCCTTTTCCCCGGACACGGCGATGCCACGCACGGCTAAGCGCGGATGCTCGGGTCCGTGGTGATGCATGGTTCACCATCATCCCCCTGCGGGGATGTCCCTGCGGATGCTCGGGTTAACCCCGTGGTGTCGCCACTCACCAACGTCTGCATGCTGCAGACGCCTCCCTGCGGGGAAAGATTTGTGATAAGGGAGTAATTACTCATTAGCATCCACTCAAGTGAAGCCATAAGGATACAAAGAAAACCTACAAAGTTTTCCTTTGTACCGGTATGGCTGTACTTGGATGCTAATGGTTAATTACTTCTTATTAGTATAAATTACAAACTCATTAAGTTCTTACTTGGCGTATCATGTTAGCTCACCACTCAAGTATTGTCATGTAGTGCTGTTTAGGTATAATAAATGTTAAAATAAGTGATTGTAATAAAGTACTTTGCCACTTGCTCAGCTCAGGAAACCAATACAATGCTATCTTATGCGTAAGAACTATCCTCACAATCTATTTCAAGTAATATTGGGGCAGATTTACACAACAGTTTTGTTGGACGGTATACAGTTGCATTTAGGCTGACTTGCACACTACACAAGCTAGGTCTAGGCAGCTAAACTCGTGTACTGAAAAGCTAAGCATGCATTACTGTGCCTATCTGTGTCAGTCTTTCCTTGGCGCTTCTCTCTTATTGTATCTTCAGTTAAGCAAGACATCGAATTCATAACATGGCTCAGTGAGAATGCTACAAATGCATACATATGCATGTGACTTTTATATATTCAGCATAGTGTTTACAGGACTGCTGGTTCATCTTAAACACAAAAGCCGTCAACTTCAAGTTGCAGTATAGAGATGCAAGAAACGACAAAAGCCATCACTGCGTTTCTGTTTCTCTTCGGCATTCTTCGGCCTAACTTCATATTGCTATTTTCCAAATTTCTGTTGCCTGTCAATGCTTTAGTTAATTTCTTTTTTTGAAAGCAGACTGGCAGTGATATAGGTATATTTTGCTGAACATGTTGATAGTGAGCAACTAACAGCACTCTAAAATTCAGCATATGTTAAGTGCTATGAATATCACTTAGCAGTTAGCAATGTTCACTTTTGCTTGCTACCTTGGGAAGTGGTCATCGTTACATTCAGCCATTCTACATTTTACTTATCAGTGAAAATAACTTCAGACATTCCTTTAAGGCTGTATCAGAGAACATACGCATATATACCTGTCATATATTTAAACGACTTATTTGTAATTTCATTTTATAGCACGACATCATAGCTCCCTTACTGGAAATCCAATTTTACAAATTCTGCTTGAGATGTTAGTGTTTGCTATGATAAGCAGATAATATGGCCATCGTACCTTGTTCCCCTGACTGTACAAGTATTCTTTCTCAGCCTAAGCCGGGAGCCGTGGCCATGTAAACCCTCCAAATTGGTTCTTGCATTTACTCTACCTGTAATCCAGTTTACTGGCTCCGACATCTCATTATATTTATATTAATGATAATGGCATGTACAGGCTTTTATGCAATACAAAGGCACCCACTTTGTTTTGTATTCACAACAACATTTGAGAATTCTTTGGAGTTGCACAGAGTATATGCCAGCTTGTTTTGTACATGGCAACAATGACATGGCCTTCAGCAGAACTTCCCATGCTTGTTTTCAACACTGCATTCTGGCTTGTGCAACTGCAATATGAGCTCAGGAAGGAATGCTAAACCACAACTTGATGGCCCGCTGTCACTGTGCAGAACAAAGCCATGCACTTTTAGCCCAGTGATGCACGTCTAAGCCCCTTTGTAGCCACATAGTGCTATTTCTATTTTGGCTTTAATAATGGTCTGAAAAACATAACAAAAATAAATCGCTATTGTTGCATTTTTACTGTTCTGTGAAATGCAGAACTGCTTTAATTACAACTGATTCTACCTGTTCCAATTAACTGGAAATATAATTTCTCATGTCCATTAGCATTTGTGTTTGACAGCAGTGTTGTGCTAAATTGTGAATGTTAAATGCATGCACAATTCACACTGACGCGCACACACACACACCTTATATATTGAATAGGTAAGCATGCCTTTTGCAATAACAGTACAGGGAGCCAAAGAGAAGGCCGTTTACATATTACAGTGACTGTACAAAATTCTTGGGAACGGCTGGAAGTCCAATTATTGTTTTTTCTCTGTCAGCAATGCAAAAACACTGCAGTGAATAACTAACTAAAAATTTTAAGTATTTAATCTTAACTATTTAGAAAAATGTGATTATACCGATTGTCATTACGGACGTTTGTTAGCAGCCTATGCTGCAGCCTGGCCCGATCGAGAATTCGCAGTAAGAATCGCGTCGTCGTTGTGAAGTCGTCGGGCCAGCGTAGCTTTCAGAGCAGGCAGCATTCTGTTATTTTGGCGCAGAAATAATCGGCCGTTGTGAGAACGTATCGTCGAACGGGGACGCGATGTGACGCGTTTTTCAGTCTCTTGGGTAGAAATGATCCAAACACGTATCATTTCCGACGGCATCGCTTTAGATGAGCAGATTCGCCTTCGATCTTGGAAAGTTTTGTCGCGAATTGTTTCGCGGCCGTCAGGGTCGTCTGAACCGAGATTCGCCGTCCCAGCCCGAATCACAGGCGACCACGAATCTACCTTCGACGAAAATCCCGCAGCAAAAGAAACGTTGACGCAACGGATATTGTCTTGAATACACCGCAATTAATACGGGCAATTTCTACCGCAAGATAACTGCGTGTTTCGCTACGAACGCATGCCTGCACCGCCGCACGCGATTAGACGGACGGCAGTGCCGGGAGCGCCAATCGGAACGTTCGAACCATCCGTCTCGTCCGCCAGCACCAAAGTGATCGTACAACACCATTCCGCCCCACGCCCGGGCGGAGGCTGAAAGCGAGCGGTCCGTTCGCTGGCGGATCCGCCCAAAAAACGAACGTACTACAACATGCCAACGAAACGCTCGCGAATCCCGCCGCCACGGCGCATACACCCTCTCCCGAACGGCAGCGGCAGCTCTAGCGGCTGGAGCGGCGATGTTCGGGCAAGTTGGATATTCTTCGCGGCGGCGACGCGGCAGCCCCGCTTCTGAACCAATCACGGCCCGGCGCTGTCACGTGACCAGCAGAGGCCTAGCGCAGGAAAGCTATTTGTTTCCCTGCTGCACGTGCAACCAACAACATGTCACGCGAGGTGTTTAACGAATTGTTGATTTCTGAAGCGCCACTGCTGTGGGACGCTACGGACAATAACTTCAGGAATAGCGCGTGCAAAGAGGCCCTTTGGGAAGAAGTTCAGGACTATATATATATATATATATATATATATATATATATATATATATATATATATATATATATATATATATATATATATATATATATATATAGCGAAGCATACGCTTCGTTAAAGGAAGCATATTTATTCGACTCGACGTTTCGATCGGAAGACCGATCTTCTTCAGGAGTGATTTTACTTTGTTAATGCATCCCGTTTTATAGGAGAGGGCACAGTACAGGTAAGTGGGAAACACAAAGCACATAGCAGGAAAAAACACATAAAAATTATTAGAGCCAATGCGACGCACACGAGAAAAAAAAAGAGTGCGAGGAAGAGGTACTCAGTAAGAAAATACAACGGCCTCTGCATTGTTAAGCACCACAGGCTTGCTTATTGACAGGCGTGTCCAGCTCGGAGGTGCTCGACAGGTGCGTGGCCGTGCAGCAACTTTCGTAAAAAAATGCGAGAACTTGTTCCTTCTCCTGGCCGCGAGGGCAAGAAAAAGAAATAAATAAATAAAAAATATATAAATCTGAAGAGAGGGAAGACAAGATAAAACGAGAAAACGAAAAGAGCAGGGAAGAAACCTCAGAAAAAAAAAGTGAAATAGGTTAAAAAAAACCCTTTAAAGCAATGCTTTTTCTTCGCACCCAGCAATAATGCACACACGCCCGGTTGAGCGGAAGTATTGGAAGGAATGTAAAAAAATGTAAGCTTACATAGTAAAAATAAAAAGGAAAAAAGAAAAATATATATGTGGCATTCGCGGGACCACAAGGTGAGCACACCCGTGGGGGGGGGGAGGAACGGCACAGGTGCGGTATGCAGAAAGGGGTATGACCTCAGACGACATAGTCAGTGGCGCTTTGTTTAATTTCGTAGGCCTATGACCTCGGAAGAGAGATGAGGGTGCCGTAAGTTTCATTAATGCCATTTTACACTGTGTTAAATTTAAAAATAAAATAGGATTCTCGTTGTTCGCGCTCACGAGTGTTTTTGAAGCCACTTTGTGGCCTTTCTCGCGGAGGTGTTTCGAAAGAGGGAGGTTGGGGAGGGATTGGGTATGTGAGCGGTGGTTATTAAATCTGACTCGGAAGGAATTGTCTGTTTGGCCTATGTACTGCATTCGACAGTCGCCACACTCGAGCATGTAAACCACGTTGTTGGAATCGCAATTTAAGTCTTCCCGGATAAAATGCTTGAAATTTGAGTGGGTGCTTTTAGCCAGTGCCGTGGTTTCCATGTGTTTGCAGACTTGGCATCGGCTTTTTCCGCATGGTGTGCAACGTACAGCTCTCGGTTTATTGACTGTCGAATGGACAACATGGTTTTGCAGATTTTTTGGTCGTCTATATGTTACTTGGGGGACCGTTGTGAAAATTCTTTAAAGCCGGTCACTCTGTTCTATGATATTGAAGTGTTTTTTTAGGATTTTGCTAATGTTCGGGAGATTATTTGTGAAGGTTAGTATGAGATTACAGCGGTGTGATGTTGGCTGAGATTCCTTAATGACATGATTAATATTAGTTGCTTCTGCCTTTTTATTACATCGTTGATTATAGAAGACGGGTAATGTTGTTTGTTTAGAGTGTCCCGCATGCGATTAGCATTTTCGTGAAAATCTTCTGAACGTGAGCAAATTCGTCTGAATCTGATGGCCTGTGAGTATGGGATTGAAGTTTTGCAGTGGCGTGGGTGGCAACTGTTGAAATGAAGATACTGTTGTCTGTGGGTTTTTTATGGACACTAGTGATTAATGTACTTCCTTCTACTCGAACCAGAACATCCAGGAAGTTAATTTCATTGGTTGAGTAGGTGTGTGTGAAAGAGATATTGGGATGGATTTTGTTGAATGAGGCGATAAAATGGATGAGTTCGTCCTCGGTTTCTGTCCAAATTATGAATATGTCATCCAGAAAGCGTTTGTAAAAAGCTGGTTTAGTTGGATATGAGGAGAGAAAGTCTGACTGAATTTTGTTCATAAATATGTTGGCGTAACTTGGAGCCATTTTTGTGCCCATAGCTGTACCGCTAGTTTGAAGATATGAGTTGTTGAATTCAAAGGTGTTAAGTTTAAGGACCAAATTTGCAAGTGTCTCGACAGCACTTGGATTAGGGTTGTCTAGAATTTTGTATTCCTTATATGATGCGACCATTGCCTGAATTCCGTCGTCATGTGGGATGTTAGTGTAAAGTGATACCACGTCCAGGGTAACTAGGAAAGCGCCTTGAGGGAAGGTGGCATTGGATAATTCTTTCAGGAAGTGATTAGTGTCGCGTATGTAAGATGGGTGTTTCGGAGGTATATGTTTGATGAGCGAATCGATATACTCTGAGATCGGTTCTGTTATTGTGCCAATACCAGAAACAATCGGTCTCCCTGGATGATTCTGTTTGTGTATTTTCGGAAGCATGTAGAAGCGCCCCGCGGAGGAATTTCTTGGCGTGAGCGCCTTACCTACTCTCGGTGGTAATTCACCTTCATCTGTTAGTTTTTTTATAGATTGCTCTACGATGTTCTTTTGCTTAGCGGTCGGGTCTGATGGGAGTTTAGTATAGAATTTTGGGTTGTTGAGCTGGCGGTTGCCCTCCTGAATGTAGTTATCTGTGTCTAAAATAACTATGCCTCTACCTTTGTCGGCGGGCTTAATGACAATGTCGGTTCGTTTGCTAAGTGAGCCTAAGGCGTTACGCTCTTTTTTTGTGAGGTTAGGTGGCCCAGATTTTCGTGTGCCAAAAGCTTGAAGAATCTCCTTTTGTACCGCTTTTATATATAGGTCTAGATGTCTGTCCCTACCAGTTTTGGGTGTCCACTGTTGCTGAGGTTGGGGGTACCGAACATTATTTGTGTTCGGTTTGTCGAAGAAATATTCCTGTAATCTGAGAGTTCGCGAAAAGTTATCTAGATCCCGGAGTAACTTGTACTCGTTATACTTGCCATGGCTTGGGCAGAATTTTAGACCACGCGACAGAAGTGACATTTCCTCGGGGGTGAGCTGTGAGCTTGACAGGTTAAATATATTTTCCAGAAGGTGTGGCTCTTTGGGTGTTCGGTCTAATGTTGTTGGATGTTGGTTTACGGAGAAGGTTGTAGATATTCCAAGCGAGCACCGAAACCCCTCCAAAACTTGGGTGCACCCCGTCAGCGGCTAGGACTCTGGTCGCGGGGAAGGCCTCCAGGGAGTGGTGGATGCAGAACACGTTTTGGTTTTCGGCGCACAGTTGGATCAGTCTACAGTTGAACTCGATGGCTCGTTGATTGAATTTATCCACTGTCCGCCTATTTCCGGAGCCTCGTCGGCGATTAGGGGCCCATGGCAATACTAATGTGGCATACACTACCTCGATTTCAGGCCGCGCGCAGCGGATAAACTTTTGGGCTTCCTCATAGCGGCTAAGGGCCGTGTCCGTGCTTGAACCGTAGAGGTCGTTGGTACCCAAATGAAGGATCAGTCCGATGACACTGGGAGGCACCAAATCCAGGAGGTTTCTTGCATCGTTGATGCCGGCTCTGGGTTGCGAAATGAAGGCCGGGGCGCACAGGCTTGAAGCGTCGAAGTGGTTGTAGAGATGCTTCGTTTGCGAATCTCGAATTAAGGCCCATGTTGGTGCGTGGAGTGGGAATTTCCAGAAAACTTTCCTTGAAGCGTTAATGGCAGCCATTGAAGAAAATAGGTTGCGAGAACATGAAGTACTTGACTGCTTACAAGAGTATACAGCGAAGTTACGCTTCGTTAAAGGAAACATATTTGACGTTTCGATCGGAAGACCGACCTTCTCCTGAAGAAGATCGGTCTTCCGATCGAAACGTCGAGTCGAATAAATGTTTCCTTTAACGAAGCGTAACTTCGCTGTATACTCTTGTAAGCAGTCAAGTACTTCATGCTCTCGCAACATATTTTCTTCAATGGCTGCCATTAACGCTTCATATATATATATATATATATATATATATATATATATATATATATATATATATAATGGCACCGCCATTAGTCGTCATCATTACAGGCGTCGGTAGAAGGATCTACTGGGGCGCGGGACAGACAATCGACGTCAGAGTGCTTGCGCCCGGATTTGTACACGACAGTCATGTCGTATTCCTGGAGCCGCAGACTCCATCGGACGAGGCGAGCGGACTGGTCTTTGAGGCTTGCGAGCCAGCATAAGGCATGATGATCGGTCACCACCTTAAAATTTTTGCCGTAAAGGTACGTTCGGAATTTCGAAGTGGCCCATACAATGGCAAGGCATTCTTTCTCGGTAGCAGAATAGTTTGATTCGGCTGGTGACAAACGCCGACTTGCGTAAGCGATGACCCGTTCTTGACCTGCTTGGATCTGGACCAGGACAGCACCTAAGCCGATGTTGTTGGCATCAGTATGGAGCTCCGTGTCGGCGTTTACGTCGAAGTGAGCCAGAACGGGAGGCGCCTGCAGGAGGCTTTGAAGGCTGCGGAATGCATTTTCTTGCGCTGCTTCCCATCTGAAAGGTGTGTCCGACCGTGTTAGGCGCGTCAGCGGCTCGGCAATGCGAGCAAAATCTTTCACGAAGCGACGGTAATACGCGCACAATCCAAGAAAACGGCGGACAGCTTTCAGGTCTTGCGGCGGCGGAAAATGGGCAATAGTTGTTGTTTTTTCTGGATCAGGCTGAACACCGGCTTGATTCACAACGTGCCCTAAGAACTTCAGCTCTGTATACGCCAAGTGGCATTTCTCATTTTTGAGCGTGAGTCCAGAAGACCTTATTGCTTGTAGGACCAATTCAAAGCGGTGAAGATGCTCCTGGAAAGTCGGGGCGAAGACGACAACATCTTCAAGATAGACGAGACACGTCTGCCATTTTAAATCGGCAAGGACGGTATCCATGAGGCGTTGGAAAGTTGCCGGTGCAGACCACAGTCCAAAGGGCATGGCCGTAAATTCATACAGGCCATCTGGAGTAATAAAAGCTGTTTTTTCACGGTCCCGCTCATCGACCTCAATTTGCCAGTAACCTGACTTGAGGTCCATCGAAGAGAAGTATTTGCGCTACAGAGGCGAGCGTCGTCGATACGGGGGAGAGGATAGACATCCTTTTTGGTGATTTTGTTCAAGCGAACCGCAATGTTCCGTCTTTCTTCTTCGCAAGGACGACTGGCGCTGCCCAGGGACTCCGGGAAGGACGAATTACGTCGTCGCGGAGCATTTCCTTGACTTGGCGGCCAATAGCGTCGCGTTCAGCGATAGACACTCGGTAGGGGGACTGTCGGAGAGGGTGCACGTTATCGTCCGTAATATTGCGATGCTTCGCTAGGTGAGTTCGTCCAACACGCGATGGTACCGAGAAGGTGACAATGTATATATATATATATATATATATATATATATATATATATATATATATATATATATATATATATATATATATATATATATATATATATATATATATATATATATATATATATATATATATATATATATATATATATATATATATATATATGCCGCCGCGGTGGCTCAGTGGCTATGGTGCTCGGCTGCTGACCCAAAAGACGCGGGTTCTATCCCGGCCGCAGCGGCTAGAATTTCTTTGAAGGAGAAATTCTAGAGGCCCGTGTACTGTGCGTTGTCAGTGCACGTTAAAGAACCCCAGGTGGTCGAAATTTCCGGAGCCCTTCACTACGGCGTCTCTCATAGCCTTAGTCGCTTTGGGACGTTAAACCCCATAAACCAAACCAAACCATATATATATATATATATATATATATATATATATACGCACACACACACACACACTTGGACCAAGATTTATAAAAATACTAAGCGTTCTTCAGAAGTGAAATCGCGTGGATGTTGTTGAGGTTTATCTAAAGTTACAGTACCATTTTTTCGCTCCTCCTATTTGAATAATTAGTCGAGATAAATAAATTAACTTTTTAAATATAGCTTGAAACGTTCAGGCGTCAATAGGAAAGTTGTGGAGCTCCACAAATATCGTCCAACCAAGGCACTTCCAACGAGATAGACCTAGCGTGGCCATTTTTATTCGGGAAAAACGAAAGCGCGCGGAGTTTAAAAATACCACGTGACAGCGCGCTCCGTGCGCCCGGATGCGCACAGCGCTCTCATCCGTGCTTTGTAAGAAACATCACCCGCTTCAGGCCTTTCGTGCTGCCCAAGACAGGGCTTCGCGATTGGCTTGTTTCCAAGATAAGCGCCAGTGGGTACGGGGCGGCAATGGAAAGAAAGCGCGGCTCCTGTTTTTCAGCGTAATTCACACGACGTTATCAGGCTTGTTATATGCGTCTTTGCTTGTTGGGATCTTGCTCCCATATTCAAACTCCTGAGATTGTCATCGTTCGTCCACATGCATTCTGCCAACGTGAGTGTGCAGTTACTGCCGCAGAAACGGGAGCCGCGCTTTCTTTCCACTCCCGCCCGAACCCACTGGCGCTTATCTTGGAACCAAGCACATCGCGAAACCCCGTCTTGGGCAGCACGAAAGGCCCGAAGCGGGTGATGTTTCTTACAAAGCACGGATGAGAGCGCTGTAATCGCGGCGCATCCGGGCGGACGGAGGGCGCTGTCACGTGGTATTTTTTAAACTCCGCGGGCTTTCGTTTTTCCCGAATAAAAACGGCCACGCTAAGTCTATCTCGTTGGAAGTGCCTGGGTTAGCCGATATTTATGGAGCTCCACAACTTTCCTATTGACGCCTGAACTATTCAAGCTATATTTAAAAAGTTAATTTATTTATCTCGACTAATTATTCAAATAGGAGAAGCGAAAAAATGGTACTGTAACTTTAGACAAACCTCAACAACATCCACGCGATTTCAGTTCTGAAGAACGCTTAGTTTTTTTATAAACCTTGGTCCAAGTTAGCTGGGACACCCTGTGTGTGTGTATATATATATATATATATATATATGAGAGAAGCCAACAGCCACAGAAACCAAGGCGCATAGGGGATTTTTTTTAATTAATTTTTTTATTTTGTGCTGTTGTTCGGTTTAGAATATTACTGAATATGTTATCGCTTAAAGCTAATTGATTAGAAAAGCAGAAGAAAAATTGCTGAGGCTCAGCTTGGCTAAGCCTGGGGAATGCGAAGCATATTAGTGGCTAGGCTTGGTAATACATGGCTTTCCTTGGTTGAATACTTGGTCATTTTAATACAACCACTAGAAGCCTTCGTCGTGGGGGAAGACAACGGCATGGCTACAGCGGAACGCCGACTAACCCCGAGACGCGCGTTGGGTGAGCGCCTGGATTGCCACGGAAGCCGCGTCTGCCTGCCCGGTGGAGCGAGCGTTTAACCTACACCGAGTGTGAACGCGCGTTCGAAATGCGCGGGAATGCGCGGGTGTGACGGCTAGGGGTCCCACGGCGACGACGCGAGGTGGAGGCCGGCTCTCTCATCCGATGTCACGTGGTGTGACGTCACGGTGTCACGTGGCGTGACGGCTAGGGGTCCCACGGCGACGGCGCGAGGTGGAGGCCGGCTCTCTCATCCGATGTCACGTGGTGTGACGTCACGGTGTCACGTGGCGTGATGGCTAGGGGTCCCACGGCGACGGCGCGAGGTGGAGGCCGGCTCTCTCATCCGATGTCACGTGGTGTGACGTCACGGTGTCACGTGGTGTGACGTCACGGTGTCACGTGGGGGTCCCACGGCGACGGCGTGAGTGGTAGCTCTAGCAATATGCTTCGCATAAAAACAACCACATGCCGCCGGTGGGATCCGAACCCACGACCTCCGAATTACGCGTCCGGTGCTCTACCGCTGAGCTACGGCGACGGGTGTTAAATCTTCTGCTTTCGGGGGTATTTATGTTTACAAATAACCTAACCTTGAGAGTGTACATCAGCGCCACCCACGTTCTTAAGCGGCGGACGTAGCACGTCCTGAGTTACCGCTGATGTGAAGTAGAACGTCATCGAACGGCGAGGGTGGAAGCTGTGTGAGAACCCTCTTATGCTTCCTATGGCATCAAGGCTGCCAGAACCGAGACCCTCGCTAAGCAATTAAGCAAATAATGGAAGGGGAATGAGGAGCTCGTTATAAATATGAGAGAAGCCAACAGCCACAGAAGCCAAGGCGCATAGGGGATTTTTTTTATTTATTTATTTATTTTGTGCTGTTGTTCGGTTTAGAATATTACTGAATATGTTATCGCTTAAAGCTAACTGATTAGAAAGGCAAAAGAAAAAACAACCACATGCCGCCGGTGGGATCCGAACCCACGACCTCCGAATTACGCGTCCGGTGCTCTACCGCAGAGCTACGGCGACGGCTGTTAAATCTTCTGCTTTCGGGGGTATTTATGTTTACAAATAACCTAACCTTGAGAGTGTACATCAGCGCCACCCACGTTCTTAAGCGGCGGACGTGGCACGTCCTGAGTTACCGCTGATGTGACGTAGAACGTCATCGAACGGCGAGGGTGGAAGCTGTGTGAGAACCCTCTTATGCTTCCTATGGCATCAAGGCTGCCAGAACGCAAGCCCTCGCTAAGCAATTAATCAAATTTGCTTAATTTGCCCTTATTAAGGCGGAAGACTTTAATGTCTCATCGTTGTAAGCAGCAGTTGTCGACAGAAATGTCACGCTTTTGAATTGGTCGAAACGGTAGTGACGTCACAGTGCGCGAATTTCAAACGGGGTCAATTTTGCTTTGGCTACTAACCATGCAACCAATTAAAGGGATGGTATAGTGATGCTCCAAGTAAGTTTGACTGAGTTTAGTTAATTTCTTACGTAATCGATTAGTCTAATTAATCTTTCTAGCCAGACCATATAAATTAATAAAACCGAGTAAGAAATCGGCCGAGCGTGGAAATCGAACCCCGGTCTCCGGAGTGCGAGTCGAGCACGCTACCACTCGACCATGCCAGCTCGATGGTTTGGAATGAACAAAGGTGCGTCTAGTGAATACGGTGTCTTCGTTCACTCCCATCTTCCTCCCTTCCCGTTACGGCGAGGTTTAGGTGTCCACCGAGATATGAGAGACAGATATATTTCCTTTCCTCAAAAAACCCCGCCGCGGTGGCTGAGCGGTTATGGTGCTCGGCTGCTGGCCCGAAAGACGCGGGTTCGATCCAGGCCGCGGCGGCTGAATTTCTTTGGAGGAGAAATTCTAGAGGCCCGTGTACTGTGCGATGTCAGTGCACGTTAAAGAACCCCAGGTGGTCGAAATTTCCGGAGCCCTCCACTACGGCGTCTCTCATAGCCTCAGTCGCTTTGGGACGTTAAACCCCGTAAACCAACCAACCAACCTTTCCTCAAAAACCAATTTACCGACGAGCAAGGCGTATTTGTCCGCGTTTCAGATTCGTCCAAATTGTCGTGCCGTCACCGCGCGCGAATTTTGACGGGTGTCCAGCGAAATATGTGAGACAGTTACTGCGCAACTTCCTTTTCTCAAATACAATTTTCGACTAGTGTCTACTGAGATATGTGAGACAGTTGATACGTAATTTCCTTTCCTCAAATACAATTTTCATTTTCTTCATTACGGCCCCTCTTTCTTCTTTCACTCACACTTCCTCCCTTCCTGTACGGTGCAGCTCAGGTGTCCACCGAGATGACAGAGAATTACAGCCCCATTTCCTTTCCTCAAAAAGCATTGCGTTCAAAGGGCAACGCATCGCGCCGAACGGGTGGTGGCGTTCCTTGGACTCCGTGGCAGCGCTACAACACGCTGTCGCGTTCCACTCCTAAAGGCGAACCTTAAGCGCCATTAATTGGCAGTTAATTAATGCACCAACAAAATGTGCAGTGAACAATCGCGTAGCAGAATGCAGCACTCAGGCTTTCGCCTTTCACCACTTTAGCCGCTAAAGTTCCTCGTAATTATTTGCTTAATTGCTAAGAGGGTTCTCACACAGCTTCCACCCTCGCCGTTCGATGACGTTCTACGTCACATCAGCGGTAACTCAGGACGTTCTACGTCCGCCGCTTATGAACGTGGGTGGCGCTGATGTACACTCTCAAGGTTAGGTTATTTGTAAACATAAATACCCCCGAAAGCAGAAGATTTAACAGCCGTCGCCGTAGCTCAGCGGTAGAGCACCGGACGCGTAATTCGGAGGTCGTGGGTTCGGATCCCACCGGCGGCATGTGGTTGTTTTTTCTTCTGCTTTTCTAATCAATTAGCTTTAAGCGATAGCATATTCAGTAATATTCTAAACCGAACAACAGCACAAAATAAATGAATTAATTAAAAAAATCCCCTATGCGCCTTGGTTTCTGTGGCTGTTGGCTTCTCTCATATTTATAACGAGCTCCTCATCGCCTTCCCATATATATACATATATATATATAATATATATATATATATATATATATATATATATATATGTGTGTGTGTGTGCGTGTGCGTGTGTGCGTGTGTGCGTGTGCGTGCGCGTGCGCGTGTGCGTGTGTGCGTGTGCGTGTGCGCGTGTGCGTGTGCGTGTGTGCGTTGTACCGGCTCACGCCCAAATTACTGCAGGTTCCTCAGAATCTAGTTTTTTTTGTTGCGAAAGCAACACTACGCTAGTCGCCGAGCCATTTCGCGGAGCCGAGGAAAGGCCATACTGCGCATTCGCGAGGAGCATTGACGTCACACGACGCACAGCTGGCGCGCCGCGGCCTTCGCTGCGCGGGTGACTCAGAGGTGCCGCTGCCGCGCTCGCCAGTTGCGCATGCGCAGTGGCGGCGCATAGCTAGCGTGCCGTGGCTGCCGCCGCTGCCGCGCGCTCTCCATCGCCTCTCTCTCTCCTCTACGATGCGCAGTAGCGGCGCACAGCTAGAGTGCCGGGGCTGCCGGCATGCCAGCTGTGCGTAGTGAAGTCACTTGCTCCTGGCGCATGCGCAGTATGGTCGTGAGAGAGCACGCGAAACGGCAAGACTGTGGGCAGTGTAGCTCACGCAACAATATAAGGCGTCGCGGAGATGTTGCTTTCGCAATCCTCCAAGTTTAACCAGAGCTAAACCACAGCCAATTTTTTTCCAGTGCGCGCGAATGTCATGTGTAGTCGAGTTGCACCGCTATTATTTATTTCCATGACGCAGCTGTGGGAAAAAAACTGGCATTCCATTGTAGCCGTCTAGTCAGTCTTGAAAGTAATTTAATGCACTGTCCGCCTGCTTTTACGTGCAACTCTACGACGAGTTTGTAAACGCGAGTCGGCCCTTTCGAGTTCGCGTTGGTGTTAACTTGTTTCAGCAGTGTGCTCACTGAGAGCAATTTCCGCTTGTTCATGCATGAGTTTGACACTTTTATGTGCACTCGTAATTCTTAACCCCTTATTTTTATTAACACCGTGATGCATGCTGCTCAATATTTCAGTGACAACAGAAGATATGCTGACAAGCTGGAAGAATTTGAAGGACACTTTCAGCAAAAAGAACAAAGGCGAAGCTGACAGCAAGAATGGTGGGGCAGCAAGTTTTCCTGGCCATACATGCAGCAGATGCAGTTCCTCAGGGACACCGTTGAAACTAGATGGTAAGCAATGAGTAATATAAATTTGAAAACAATTTCAATTCAATATTTTATTTCTCAGAAACTTCTGATGGGTCACCTGGGCTAAGAGCTGTCATGTCAGCTTGACAAGGCTCAGGGTACAACACACAACAAGGCGGGGCATACTTTACAAGGTACTACAAAGTAAATATAGATTACAATAACGAAATACATAAATTCTTAGCACATATGGGAACAAGTGAAAAATTCGTTGTAAAAAGGACAGGTAAACATGTGAGGAGTAAAACGTAGAAAAATTTGGATAAAATAAAATAAATAACAATCACTCCATTTTAAAGGGACAAAAAATACTGCCGCAATCGGTTAAGGTTGGGGCTGGTAAAATGCTCATATTTATTGAGTATTAAGGGAAGGTTTTGTTCTACAGACTGTAGTTTGTAATTGGTGCGGAAGCGTGGAATGAGCCAAAGATCAGTGCTGCGTGCACAGGCAATATTTTGGTTGTATTGTAAGGATGCGATCGACGAAATAAACTGTTTGAAAGCGGGTGACGCTAAAAAAAATATGAGCGCAACATACGAAAGTCGTACATGCTTTGTATCGGGACTATATTGTATTGAGGAAAACATTGTTCTGCAGAGGAAAAGTAGTCAGTATTCCACCCAGGAGCTTCTGCAGTTAGCCGCACAGAGAAGAAGCTCGTGGCCAGCCCAGGGGCTGGCGAAAAGGAGCCCTCTGGACAGGCTTTGACGCAATATTTCAAGCACCAGGCTGTCCAGAGGGCAGCGAAGCCGGGCTATCTTAAGCGGCAACCCCCAGCGCAAGCGGTGCTCTTCGGCGGCAACTAAACGCCACAAAAAACGTCAAGGACTGGAAGAAACTGACCGAGAACTACAGTCTGTGCGAAACGCCATTGCGGCCCACAGGCGTACGGACGCCTCAAGACGTTTCCTGCGCTCTGCAGCCGCAACTGGATTCCACTCCACCAGAAGTGCAAATGCATTTGAAAATTGTAGTGCTGCATGTGTGTGGATTGTACAATCGAGTGCAGTATCCCATTAACCTGGCTGTGAGAGCGCCAAGTGGCGAATAAAGCATATCTGCAGTAAATGTTTGTTTTCCTATGTTACACTTGTTTGCTGCACCACACACGCGCGCACATAGGCGGCATAAAAGCATTGTCTTCAGCGCCGCAACCCAGCTGATGCCCACAGCCATGGCGCGGCTCCTTGCGTGCCTGTAAAGTAGTCCGTGAAAATTTCCCTTGTTGCAGCTGCATTGTGAATTTAGTTATAGCCCACTGGAGGCTCCAATTCATGCATGGCTGTCGTGTCTTCTTCCCGCCACTGACCTTCAGTCACGTTGCCGTAGCAATCTTCCGTCTCTGCATAATTTGGAGCCATATAAGCTGCATCTTTCTTGAGGAAGTTGTGCGAGACACATGCAGCCATTACCATATAATCTGCATTCTTGGGCAGCGGAATGATTACCCGGCGAAAAATTCAAAATCAGGAGGTCATCACCCCAAACGCGTTTTGAACACACCTCCTGAAATGAATTTTGATAAGGTACATTGTGTTTATGACCTCGAGAGCCGCGTCAATATATGTCAGCATTCTTTGCCACCCGGCCAGTGATGACACCCATGCAATAAATCAACTTGTCGCTGCAACAAACCTTGGTCGACTGAGCCGGTAGAATATTCGTTTGTCGTCATCCAGGCCTCTGCCCGGGTAAGGCCGAAGAAAATCTGGTCGCAGCTGAAAAGCTTCGTCCGCAATGGAGACATGGGGTGCCACCGTTAGTTTCAGGCAACAATTTTGGTGGCCATTCTCCAGGGATTTACCAAGCCTTGAGGCCCCAAGTGTTCAGCTGTCGCTCTGCCTTCCATAGGCCCCATCGTCTACTAAAACAAACTTCAGGTTGCTGTCAGAGTACGTGTCCTGCAATGATGAACAGTTCATATATGCAAGAGAATATTGTTATTTACAATAAAAAGGGGGGTGGGTCAATGTGGACATTACCTCATAGTTGAAGTTCAGGCTTCCTGAATTTGGTGGGGCTGTATTTTGACGTGTTCCCCACTCATGGCACCTACACAATGGGGGAAGTTTCACTTCTCAAAAAATCCCTAGCTACCTTCTGCCAATCAGCAGTAGTTGGCACCTGCGCTGGCAGTGAGACACAAAAAATAATTTTTGGCGTAAAAAGACGAGCTGTGCAAACTAAAAACAGGCATGCGTGAGGAGCGCCCGTCTTGCACTTTCTCAACGCCTCTGAACCAGCAAGGTCAGCAACATACACTGTTCGATAATTGTTTAGTGTGTCAAGCAATTGATCACGTACCGTTTTCTTTTTTGGGAGGGGAGGAGGGTGGTATGTAAGCTGTGGGATTAGTTTACTAATCCAGACACTCAGACATACTGTGTGGACGGAAGACTTAATGAGCTTGCAATTCCTTTTGTAGCATATGCGATGATTACTGCTGTTTGTACATGTACAGTTTGTATTTAAAGGGACAGGGGCTCCTGGCCATGTTACATCTGGACACCTCTGATATGCGCTTCTCCGCATGTCTCATAGTTTCTCTACCGAATTTCGTCATTTGTAATGTGTAATTAGAGCAAACAGCGTATGTTTCTCAACATTCATTGCTGAGCTGTTCCTAAAAACAAACGTCCTAGATTCAGCAGTAATTTTTAACAATAATAAATGTGTATTATGCATTAGAACCTTTGGTGCCTTTCTATTACGTACATTCCTGCTCGGTTATGTGAAGCAAAAAAGAGAAAAACTATTCAAACGAATTCCATAATACCAATACTTCCTGGAGCTCGCTGAGCTGTGTTGCGAGTCAGCTCTCCTTCAGTGGTGCATCTTCTGCACAATCAGGGTGCTCTAAAGCCAAAAGTTAGTTCGTTTACCGGACCCAATCTACCAACAACACACCTTGAGAAAAGTGGGCTGAAGAACTTGCTACGCATCTTGCATGTCTGGTGGATAACAGTATCCGCTGTGGAAATGCCCACTGTGTAGGTCATAGTGTCATCTTGAATCTGCATCCCTGATGCCATCTACCTAGAAGAAAACGTAGAAATGTCAGCTAGGCATACTCGCCGCAGTGATCGTCAGTAAAAGTCGGCGCACTTGCTAGTACCTCAGAGTCATTGCGAGTCTTGCTCGTGACGGTATGGGTCTGCTGCATGCTGCATGCCCTTCGACAAAGGCATGCAGCTCCTGAAACTTGTCAGAAGACAACTTGTAGTACTTCTTAAAGTACTCCGTGCCCCCTTTCATGAGCAGCGGCATCTGTACGAAAATATTGCAGTGTAAAGAACCAACACACGATAACTCTCCCTATGCAAACTAAAACTCACCGCGGTATGGAACTCGGATTCCTGCTTCCGATGGGTCTCACCACCGTGGTCTCACCCACCAGCGCCGTGGAGACGGGAGTTCGAGCAAAGCATTCTTATTTTTAAAAAAAATGATGATTCCTTACTCGGTAATGAGCTCGGTCATTTCGTTCAACTCGCGAGTGTTCATTTGCGGAAAGTAGTATCTAGAGAGTTTGTACGCCGCACGTGCGAACTTTCGTTTTAAGCAAAAATTATAATAAATGGTGTTGAATAGTTAAAACACAAGTTTTATATTTATTTAAATAAATTATGAGAAGAAATTACAAAATAATGCTCACATATTACGATTTTTGCTGTTTGCAGGCCGCCAAAACCGGTTCCAAGCTCATATCTTTTGCCAGCAACACTGGCTTTCGCGGTGTAGCGAACCGTTGAAATTAATTTGTTGTGTTGAACAGACACTTTATTAGAGCAAATATCCTTTAAAAAATATTGTTAGTCAAGCAACAGCATGCTTGGAACTGAAGGGTAAATCCTACGATTAAGAAATAAAACCTCTTCTTGACAAGGCCATTTCTCTTCAGAATTTGTTATTTCACACACTGCAAGATTGCCGCTCTTCACCCCAACCCCCCCCCCCCCCCCATCCATAAAAAAAAAACTCCATTGTTAATGACCACCTCCTTCTCTTTTTATGTTCGTGCTTACGGCCCGCGGGGGGGCGAAACTTTCTCAATGCGGCCCGCATAGAAATATGCATTAGAGAGCCCTGCTGTAAGCTGTGGCTTACGCGCGCTGTTCCTTTATATCTGCTCTCTTCATGAAGCGGGCTCGGTGACGGAAAAAAGTGTGCTGGCCACCGTCTTTCGTGTTCACCGAGGACACTTCCTGACTGCAAGAACTACTACGTCTGTCCCGGGGCCCCTGAGAGCAAAAAGACTTCCACTAACGAGCTATATGGCACAACGGAGGAACTGACAGAAGATAACGATGAGGCAGATAGCGGTCATCACGGTGGCTGCACCACCAGCTACGCGCAGCCAGGACGGAACCTGGAAGTTCCTCGGTGGCTGAGCACGCGATTATGTGCGCTCACTTTCGACAGTGGCGGCCAGGCTGATGAAGACGAACGTGTTGTTCCTGAGCAGGTGGTAGACGGCCTTGGGCATGTCGGAGAGCCGCAGCTGGACCGCGTCGTGCTCCGCCTCCAGGGCGCGCGTGTCGACCTCGACGCGCTTCTGGGCCAACATCTCCGCGGTGCCTGCGCGCGCACCACCCGTGTGAGCGGCTGCAGTGGGCGGCCGCAGCGCGCGACTGACCGGGCAGCGTCTTGGGGAAGCCGGAGATGGGAATGCTGATGAGCATCGCCGAGCAGCCGGTGATGAGGAAGCCGATCCACCAAGCGCCGATCCAGACGTTGCTTGAAGGCGAGAGGCCGAGGCTGCGGCCGATAAGCGCGCACACACTCACAGTGTAAATGTTTGTTGGTTTCTGGTGACGCTGCATAACCTGGCCGCCAGATTTCAATGCGATAGCATTTAGATTGTCGTCTTACAAAAAAAAAATAAATGTCCAGCTTCTCTGTCACGCCATTTCCGAATTGGTCGAGATAGGTCACGTGACCCTGTGACATCATCACAGCGTGCCCACCGGATTGTGAGCAAACTACCCACCGCGGCCGGTGGCAGTCAAATTAATGATTTGGCGATAGAGGCCACGTGACCTTGCGACGTCATCACAACGTGACCGCTATGGCAGGTGGGAAATTGCCCACCATGTTGAGAATTACTTGCCCTCTGTGACACGCAAACAATGAAATTAATTCAAATAAACTGGATTAAGCTTCCACCTGCCCACCGTGGCGCTGCGCATGAGCCGTACGGGAGATCGTCAAGAGCAACCTGGGTCTAACAAGCCCCATCGATGACAGCGTTTGGAACAGCTACCTGCAGGAGCAGTGGCGCATCGCTGCACAATTGTGCCAGCAGTGGTATGAGGACTCCGCGCTATCTGTGAATGCGAGTGATAGGATTGTTACGTCATAAACACCACATGACTACCAGTAGACCAATGTGGACCAATCGTAGTGCCAGATTTGCAAATCTGAGGAGCCCCAAAATTCAGAAGCTGGCACAGCCTCAAATATTTCAAGTGACTTCCAAAAGTTTGCAAGTAGGCCCACCCCGGAAATTGGGCTAAAGTGAATTATTGAAGATTACTGGGTGGATTAAGGTGGGTTAGTGGGCCGGATTATGAAAATCCTGTACGATAATTCAATCGAAGGCACTGGAACATCTCATTCATACCATATAAGGAAAATAGAACAGGTTCCAACCGGGAGTTCCGGCGGGAAAATCACAAGAAGATAATAATATTAGACCCTCATCGTAAACACCATAGCAGGCAACCTAAATGCTTTCGCATTTTCTTCATTAATGCCTCGGTCACACGGGCCCCGCAAAGGCCTTTGAGAATCAGGTCCTTTTGTTCAAAGGAGTAAGGAGCGCAGCTACACGGTACAAATGTGTCTTTGCCGCTAAGGGCCTTGGAGGCGAAGGCCCGCGTCAAAGAGCTTTGCAGCCCAAAGGCGCGGCCTTTGAGAACCTGCAATCGCAAACAAAGAAAAAAATATATGCAGCTACCGATGTTTGAAAACATCTTTTAAAATACGTAAGGTATGTCTGGTTATGCTTTTTGGACGAGTGTTAATGTTTTATGCCAAGATTTGAAGGCCATAAAATTGTTGCAGCAACAACGAGTGCCCCTGGTGGCCACGGCAATCACGAAACCTGCTGCTGCTGCTGCTGCTGCTGATGAGAGTAGGTGTTGCCGTTCTTTTAAGGAACCAATTGGAACAAACAATTGTCTGAGCTCAACGAATGAATAGAGTACCCCCTTTAATTTTAAAACACTCACTTCAGCCACATAATGCACAGCAGCTGCGTCGATGTTCCTTTGAGCTTTCACTCCTTTGGTGAAAAGAGGTGCTTTGCTGGAAAGGCCTTCGAGGAATGCCCTGTGACAGGGGTGGTGGTGGTAAAACTTTTATTTCCCACAGTAGGGGTTCTGAAGGACACTCGGCTAGGCATCAGGTATAGACAGGGGTATAACAGCCTTGTTAATAAATTTTCCAAGTTTTTTGGCGTGTCCAAAGGGGTAATGAAATAATACCATGCAAGTGCTTACTTCACTGAAATGCGCGTTGGGCGAACGACGCAAATAGTGGGTCACCTTCGTTCCCACATCATCTACCATACTTGCACGACTTCAGTTGAACTAACGTGCGCGCCCCGCAGAAATCGAATGCTCACACACGCGCTACAGGCAGCATATGAGGCGTTTTTTTTTTTTTTTTGCCATGCGAAAACGCGCGGAGCGCCAGACGAACGCTGCTCTCTTGCCACCTTCCCCAAGCTTCGCGCTGTAATTGTCTCTTTTTCGAGCCCCGCGTTAATGCAGGAATGCATTTAACGGCTACATTTTCAACTACCATTGTCCGTCGCGGTTCCGTCCACCAAGGCTACAGGACACCCATAGGTGCCGTAGTGAGGCTCAGAGGAGTTTCAAAATTTTCGTGTGTTGTTGTATTACTTCAAGTATCGTCAAGTGAAGCAGTACTAACTGTGAACGGTTTTTTTTTAGTGCATAGCACTTCTAGCCACAATCACGGATTTCGCCGATCGCAGCCCGAAACCTGGGCCGGGTGGTCTAAAACCTCTCTCTGTTTTGAGAAAAGGACAGACGCATAGCTAGTTCACTTTGTCGGTGGACACCTCAAGCGCATCACGAACGCAGGCTAGAAGCTTGGTAACTCAATGTTTCAGTCAGCGTTCTTGGCGCGCTTGAGGCATCCGCCGAAAAAATGAACTAGCTATGCGCCTTTCCTTTTCTCAAAACCGAGAGAGGTTTTACACCGCGAATAAGATTAGACTCGGAATAAGACTGCCTTACTAGATTGGTGCAAGCCACCCCTGCTCTCTTGCTCTCATTCTCTCTAACTCCGTAGGTCGCCCCGTCTCCTTCGCGCTTCAAGCTCACAGAGAGCGGGAAAAAGAGAGACCGCGTATCTTGTCTAAACCGATGAGAAGGCGGAGCGGCCTCATAGGACGCCGGTGCACTATGCGTCGCCTATAGGAGTACAGCAGGGGTAAGCAGGGCTAGCACATCTACTTCGCATTTCACAAACCACGCAAATCGGCTGTATATCTTTAATTGCTGCCTACAATAAAGGCATTGGGAAGTAGCAAGTTTGCTCGTCTGGGAGAGTTTCCAGCGCGTGCGCCCCGGCGCCAAGGACTGCCGCCGCCTCGCGCGGTACACAGCCGTTCAAACAAGAATCGCGGTGGTGGCGCCAGATGACGTCACTTGTCCGTGAGGTGGCCGAAAATCCGGCATCTCGGGGCTAAGTGTCTGACTTCAGTTATCGCATGCCGTTACTCGCTGTCCAGCGCGACAGCACAGAGCAAACGATGATTAAAAGTAAGTTCCTTCAAACTCTGCTTTGTTTATGGCAACAGAACATGGGTGATCAGCACGCACGCATTCCTGTAGTGGAATAATCTAGGCGTAGCACAGATTAGGCTGCTAATTTTTCTATATTGTTTGCATAATTAATGCTCGCGCAGGCAAAACGCCCTCTGCCCTGCAGTGAATCTTCTCGCCTTTTTTTTTTTTTAGAGTCGCATTCAGTTTTGTAATGCAAGGTACGTGGCCGTTCGACTCCACCAGTCAGTTTTTCGTTAAATTCCAGCCAGTCAGTAATGCACAGGCAGCCAACTCCAAGACGAGAACGCAGACCAACTGTATGCAGTCATAAGACTGAGGCCCGCCATCGAGTGGCAGCGACAAGACAAACGTTCCGCTGCATTGGTACGCTGGACCCGCTGGTCCTTGCCCGGCTGTGCACACCATCACGCGACGGTGGTGCCGGCTCTCACAGGTTAGAGCGATAGCGCTACTCGGTCACGGCCGCTCGATATCGAGGGGCCGTGACTCGATGCACCAAGCCCGCTCAACACGACGTGATCTGTCCGCTGTCTAAGATTGGCCTTCAGCCTAGGCAAAGTAAAAATGTGCCTAGATAGAAAAAAGAAATCCATCCTCGACTGGGAGTCGAACCTGCGGCACGAAGAGATCAGTTTCAGAGGACGCTGAAAGACACAACTAGGCTATAGCCACAGCCGAATCGCCTCGTATTACACTGCCCCACACTCTAGCGCTGTGTATTGCAGAGCGTCGTCTTCGTCAACTTCCAACTGCTCCTCCAGGCGGCACGGCCTGCTCATCGTCGCCTTCTACATACCGCATATCTGTGCTTTTCCCCAACCTAAAGTAGACCCACCCCAGAAATTTAACCTTGCTCTATTTGGACCAACTGACAGTCCGTTACTGTCCGTTGCCTGCAAGGCATGTACTAAGGTAATCGCCAATAGAATCGGGCAACCTTAGACATCAATCAACCAAAAGGTCAGGCAGGGTTTCGTAGAGGATATGCCACAATAGGGCATATTCACACTACCAATCAGGTGATAGATAAATGCACAAAATATAACGAACCCCTACCTATAGCCTTTAATGACTTTAATGATTACGGGGAACCATTTGACTGAGTGAAAACCTCAGCAGTCACGCAGGCATTGCAGAAGGGTGTATAAGAGCCTTAGGTCAAAATACTGAAAGATATATATAGCAACTGCACAGCTACCATAGTTCTCCATAAAGTCAGCAATAAAATTCCAGTAAGGAAGGGCGTCAGGCAGGGAGACACGATCTCGCCAGTGATATTCATCGCCTGTTTACAGGAGGTATTCCGAGGCCTGAACTGGGAACAGTTGGGCATAAGAGTTAAAGGAGATTACGTAAATAATCTGCGATTCGCAGATGACTTTGCCTTGCTGAGTCACTCAGGGGATGAACTGCAGAGCGTGATAAATGAGGCAGAGCAGAACGGTGGGTCTAAAAATTAACATGCAGAAAGCCAAAGTAATGTTCAACAGTCTAGAAAGAGAACAGCAGTTCACAATTATTAGGAAGGAGCTGGAAGCGGTACAAAGGGCAGGTAGTGACCGCTGATCAAGATCATGAGAGAGAAAACGTTAGAGATTACTGCGGCAACCCGGATTGGGAGAATGCTGGTTTGGTTTGGTTTGTTGGGGTTTAACGTCCCAAAGCGACTGAGGCTATGAGAGACGCCGTAGTGGAGGGCTCCGGATAATTTCGACCACCTGGGATTCTTTAACGTGCACTGACATCGCACAGCACACGGGCCTCTAGAATTTCGCCTTCATCGAAATTCAGCCGCCGCAGCCGGGATCGAACCCGCGTCTTTCGGGTCAGCAGCCGAGCGCCATAACCACTGAGCCACCGCGGCGGGGCGGATTGGGAGAATGCTGGTTTGGTTTGGTTTGGTTTGTTGGGGTTTAACGTCCCAAAGCGACTGAGGCTATGAGAGACGCCGTAGTGGAGGGCTCCGGAAATTTCGACCGCCTGGGATTCTTTAACGTGCACTGACATCGCACAGTACACGGGCCTCTAGAATTTCGCCTTCATCGAAATTCAGCCGCCGCAGCCGGGATCGAACCCGCGTCTTTCGGGTCAGCAGCCGAGCGCCATAACCACTGAGCCAACGCGGCGGGGCGGATTGGGAAAATGCGAAAGCATTGACGCCTCCACGGCACTCGTCTCTCTTTGCCTTTCTTTGATAGTGTTTGCCCCTTTTTGTTATTCTTGCCCCTCTTTGCTCATAATTAGCATCGCATTGACCTTCATTACCACATTAATTAGCTATTTAATTTTCATTAATAATGTTCTTTGATTACGGTTATCGATTGCAATTACTTTATTTTACTTTTTTATTATTTAATCACCTTAATTAATCATATTCACTCTGAGAACACCCAGTTTCATCTCAATCATGCATTTTGATTTTTCAAATTTGGCGCCATTGCTGCTTTTCCGTCCGCGTACTATATCCCCGTCCAGCCTATTCGACCCTCCAACGACTTTTGCTTCTAATTAACTAATTAATCTATATAAATCAAGTTTTTTCTTCGATTATTTATCACTGCGAACACATTTAAATCACTTACAAAATTCATTTTCACTCATTTGCCTATTTTCCCACTATTTTACCATCCACGGTTGTTTTCCCGTCCACGCGCTATATCGAAGCCCGCGCTATTTCTACAGTTCTTCGACATTTATGCTCTAATTAACTAATTCTACTGACATCAAATTTTTTGCGCATCATCCTCACATCGTTCTCTATCGATTACAACCATTCGTTTGATCCTACGTCTTCTGAGCACGACACAACTGCTGCGGACACGTTTTGGTGACACGACCTCGCCGACATAGCCTAGTAATGCTTTCGCATTAATGAGTAGAAGTATAGGAATGAGGTGGAGCGCATATGACAGGTTCTCTCAGGTCATGAATGGAAGTTTACCAATATCCCTGAAGAGAAAAGTATGCAACAGCTGTATCTTACCGTAACTAACCTATGGGGCAGAAACGTGGAGGCCAACGAAAAGGGTTCAGCTTAAGTTAAGGACAACGCAGCGAGCTATGGAAAGAATAATGACAGGTGTAACGCTAAGAGATCGGAAACGGGTGGAGTGAGTGAGGGATAAAACGCGGGTTAATAACATCCTAGACGAAATCAAGAGGAAGAAACTGGCTTGGGCAGGGCATGTAATGCGAAGGCAAGATAACCGCTAGTCCTTAAGGGTAACGGAGTGCATTCCAAGAGAAGGCATGTGTGGCAGGGGGCGACAGAAAGTTAGGTGGGCGGATGAGATTAAGAGGTTTGCGGGGACACGGTGGGCGCAGCTAGCAAAGGGCAAGGTTAATTGATGAGACATGGGAGAGGCCTTTGCCCTGCAATGGGTGTAATCAGGCTGATGATGATGGTGATTTGGACCAAAGTCGATGTCCAGTCATAATTGAGCGTCCCCTACACAATGGTGACAAATTCGGCCCGGGTCATTTCCAAAATTTCGCCTAGGCCACTCCCGAAATTTCACATTCACCGATTTGGACCAAAACCGATGTCCAGCCATATATAATTCACCGTGCCCGATACGATGACGACCTCTAAATTTGACCCGGGCCATTGCCAAAATGCTATCTCTCAACCTTTGGGTATAACCGAGGTTAAACACTGCCTAACTTCTTTTCTTTTTTTTTCAACGAAGATGAGCACACCGGCAACGCCGTCGAATCGCCTGGGAAAACGCCTCATGTGGGTCAGGCTTTGCGTTAGCGCCGAAATGGAATGTGAATAACAGCGTTTGTCTTGTGCGTCACGCACCGCTGCCAACCGCGGGCGATTGCTGTCAAATGTACCTCTTGGGATCAACGGTGATGTCGGTGTAGACGTTGAGCAGCATGCCTCCCACAATGAAACCCACGGCGGGCCCGATGATGGCTGCTGTGTAGTAGATGCCTGCGGCAAAAAAAAAAAAGAATAAGGAAACTGTCCGCCGACGCCGTTAAGAAGTTCACACGAGCGATCACGTTACCGCGCAAAGCTACAGCGGTTGTATGTGCTTCGTGTCTTCGCTCTTGACGAGAACAGATGGAAAAGAGTAGATATGCAAACAAAAATTACTTGCACACCCTCAGGCGCAGTTCTGCAAGAATTAGGCTGTTTCAAAACACATTGTGCCATTCCCCATCACACGCTGCGTGAGCGGCAATGGCTGAGATGTTTCTAGAAGATCAACATAAAAACCGACACGGCGTGCGCAGTTTCGGAGCGTACCGATGTACCAGCTGGACTTGCGAGCCGACAGGTTATCGTCCAGGTACGCAATGGCGAGCGTGTAGAAGGGCACTGTGGAGCAGCCGTGCACCAGGTTGGCCACCATGAAGACGAAGCGATAATTTCGGAGCGCGCGGCTGCCCGCGGGGTCGACGATGGTCGACTTGCTTGCCTCGAAAGGGCACAGGTCCTTCACCTCCTGGCTGTACCTGGTGGCGAACGAACCGGTACCACAGAGCGGCAACTTCGCGTTTGCTCACCTTCAAGTCAGGAGCCCGCAGTGCCTAGTGTGAGAATCCAGTTGTAACAGACAAAGCGTTCAAAAGCGTCCTGCTTTCTCTATCGAACCAGCAGCCAGAGCTTACAAGAGTGGAATTGCTCAGCTTCCGCACCTATATTACCGGCAGGCTCAAAACAAGTGGGTCTAATGCAACTAGAGGAAAGGTTCTCTTTACTCTCTAATAACGCCACCAGATCGGAAGTTAAAGTCGGTCAAGGCTCGATCGTGTCCGATCGCAGAGCTCCAAGAGCTGGCCTAGTGGGCAGAAGTAGCAGCTTTGATTCAGATGAGGGGAGAAGTGTGATGAGTGAGTTCCGTTAAAATTCACTAATGATCTCGCTTCTGTCGCAATTCGCGTGCCTGTCGGCGGTATATTCACAGCGTCACCTGTTAAAGGGCAGTTGTGCGCTGGTCGCGTCGTCCACAAGAAAAATTTGACATATCTGGAGCAGAAAACATGGTGCGCTCTTAAGAAGCCTGGCCAAGTGAATGCACCAAACGCTCTGCCGGATGTCCGTACGTGCAAATACGTCAAGCAGGCCACGATCTATTAGTTGTGATGGGGTAGCATTTGGCGTGAAAATCCTCCACTCTCGATGGGTCATTGTCAAGTTACCTTATCAGTCATGAGGGGCACAGGTTTGCATTCGAAGTAACAGAATAAATCTCACAGCGACCCAAAATTATACCGGCATTAATGGGTCCCATGCGTAGCCGTGCATAAAGCAGTACTGTGCTGAACTCGTGATCCTGTGAGTGCAGTGACTTATTTGGTTTCGCAGTGGAACCACGGCCGCGCCGACTCGCGTACACTTCCTTTCTGGATGCCCACCCATCGCGCAAGGAGGCGTCGGCGATGATTCCACCGCGGAATTTCCCTCCGCGACGCTGCAGCATGTGCACTGCGCCGCTTTCTCAGAACCGCGTCGCGAGGCCCGAAGGCGCTCCTGTTGCCGCGTTGCAGTGCGCGCACTCGCGGCAGAATAGTGGTGAGCCTCTGTGCATACACCGAGCAGGTGGGCCCCGCTTTCTCATCACCAGGCACTGTGCGCGCGTGACGAGAACGCTCCGTGTGCGCTCCTTTGGACGACATGCTGCCGGGCGCCAACCCCGGCCGCTTGTGCAACCCACCCGCGATCCATTAGCGACAGGATGTTGCGTAAGCGCTGCTTTGTATATACAGCGTTTCTATGTTCCTAATGTGTGCAGTGGTCACTCGCGCACGGTTAAAATTGCCGCAGACTTGTCCACTTGTTTTAGGCTTCTGTAAATACTGTAAATTCAAAAGAAAACATTCGACAGAAGTCTGTCGAATGTCTGTCGAAAGGAAAGACAGAAGTCTGTCGAAAGGAAAGCTCATCCCTCTCCTTTCTCTGTATCGCTCCCCCCTGTACCTCTCCTTGCTATCCTCTCCTTCGGGTGCTTAAGACAGCAATTGCCTATATCTTCTCTTTCCTTTTTGCACTTTTGTAATAACTGGTTCCGCTTTCGCCGTGCTAGAAATATGATGACGCCCAGGGACGCCCTCAGCTGGAACAGTTCCGGTAGCAAAATTTACATCTAGAAAGAAGTGACAGCAGATACCTGTACCAACATTTACGCACTCGAGTTAGTGATATGGGACCAACTACTTTTGCCACAGGCGTTCGCCCGCTTTCGGGAGTAAATGAAAATAGTTGAGCCCTCCCAGCAAAGGGAAACAACAGCAAGAAGCAGCCATTAAAGCAGGCAGTCCAGTCTACGAAACGATAGCCTTATACACAAAGCACAGGTGTTGGTCGGGTATACCGGTCGAATTTCCATTATTTTAGAGATTATTTTAGATTATTATTCATTATTATTTTAGATTTCGCTTCTCTGTGTTATTGCAACAGGCTGCGGTAAGCCTTAAATCAAATGCATCAAGGTTGAAATCCCGTTTTTAGTCACATGAGAAGGGCCTAACAGTGTGCACTTAAGACGCAATGCTTCGCAACCGCAAATAAATTATTAGATGTTTATTTCCCATGAAGAATATACAATGAAATACGGGAAGGTTTCCAGAAAGGACGAAAATCGATGTTTTTCGTTTTCTACGCATGAATTAGCCCGATTTGTCGTAAATGGCTGCTGCACATTATGATCTGCAAAGAGATGCATATGCCATCTGGCAGAACTGTTGTCTGGTTTGTTGCAGTTGTCCATACGCGAATATTCTGGTCAATCAAGCTATCGTACATTTTCTATTCAATGTACATATAGCACCGGATATCTTGCGAGGTATTAAGAAGGCAGTATTCATTTATTTATTATTTATTGATTGATACTGCAATCACAGGAAGGGATTCGCGCAGGACGGTCATACAAAATCAAAATACAAGTATGATATTCAGTAAACAAAACAAATGCCACAAACGATTAACCCATAAACAAAAACAAAACGAAGCAACAAAAAAGAAGAAAAGAAGCAATGAAGTCAGTGCAGCAAAACAGTAGTTATAGAAAATTGACAAGAAGACATCACATCTCGAGCGAATAATTTAATACTTATCACAAAGAGCCCCAAGTCGATAATAATAAATTCAGAACAAGGGCGGAGTCAGGAGCGCAATACAACAAAAAAGTTGTAATTAATTAACACTCAGGCTTCCAATGAATATGTCAGAGATTGCTGTAGAACTTCGTTGTAAGCTAATTCCACTCCGTTACTGTCCTCGAAAAAAAAAACGGATATTTAAAGCAGTTACTGTGCTGGCGAAAAGGGGTGATTCTGACCTTGTCATGCAGTGTAACCTGGAAAGAAAGATATTAACCCACCAAGGTTAATCTTAAACTCACATTTGACTAATTGATATAGGAATTTAACTCTAGAAACGCGATTCTTATCGGTTATAGATATTACACTTGCCCTCTTTTAACAGATCACTCACTTATGAGCGTCGATAGCAAGTGCAAACAAAGGGACCTATTTTCTTTTGCGCTTTTTTCAATTTTTTAAACGTTCGTTTTGGTAAACTGGTCCCAAATTATCACCGCATAATCTAATTATAGAAGGACAATCGATTTGTAAGCTAGAAGCAGGACTCGGTGTGCGGACAGTTTTAATGCACGCCTAAGAAAAAAAAAGTTTAGTTTGCATTCTTTAAAACCTGATTAATGTGTTTTCTCCTGTCAAGGTTATTAGCGAGCCATAGTCCTAGATATTTGTAGCGCAAAATTCAGAGAGAATTTTATTAGCAAAAGAATAATGGAATACAAGGGGATTTTTTTGCGAGTGATTCTCATGTATACCGTGCTGTTGGAAGTTAATCGGCATCTGCAATGCATCAATCACACCATGGAGTAACTTTTTGGAATGGTTCGTTTAGTTTTATCTGACCTGACATACTTTTAGTTTCAGAATTGAGCACAAAACCATCAGCGTAAAGTTTAATATGAACTGGAATGTCTTTCACGATTTCATTAATTTCGATGTTAAACAAGAATGGCCCAAGCACCGAACCCTGTGGTAAGGGTAACGGTCAAGAAGAGGTAATAACAGCAACAGTTACTACGTTATTACTGCATTTTTTTTCGACTCGGTCATTCCCCTGAAAATTCCAACGCTCCGACGTTGCAGATCGGTCGCGGCAAGGGCAAAAGAAGAAGGCTGGGTGACGTCAGGTAAGCGAGACGCACGAGTTCCCAAGGGGAAGAGCGGCCCTTCAAAACCTTGCAGGGCTAAGACGCGGGAAGCGGTGCTAAGATGTGACCCCGAGTAAAGTTCGTTCACGAGCTTTAGCCTCGAGGTGCGCAAACGCGAGACCCCGATGTTCTGCTTGCGAAGCAGTGCGAAGACCTCATGTGCCCGCTGGCCCAAGAGGGCTGACTCGACAAGGCGGTTGGACAGGCCGATTTCTACATCCCGGAAAATGCGGGCGGGCCACCCGGACATTCGGACATGTTCCGACGGACTCCTCGGAGCACTGACCCGGTGGCTCGTGGCCTTGACGGCCGCACCACACGACCCTGACGAAGGGTTTGAAAAGGTGGGCTCCGTCCGTCGAGTCCGTGCGCTTTGGGGAGATACAGACTCTCGGGTGCCTACGGATGCGGCCCCGCTACAACGCGTCACCGGCAATTCCGATCGCCTCCGTGACGCCAGGACGTGAGACAGTTTGCTTGCCTGGAACTATTCCTGAACTTTTATTTTCGCGCTCTCTTGCTTTTCATTCTTTTTGTCTGTGTATATTTCATCACTGCTTGTATCCTCCTGCATCTTTGCGTGAAGTTATGTGTAATTGCTCCTGCTGTTCAGTGCTATAGTTGTTTGTGCCGCATTATTCTGTTATTCAAAAATTGTAAATTTTCGTCTTGCATAACTATTCCGCTTGTTCCTATGTGCACAAATTGCAGTACCTCCAACTCCTTCTTTCGATCCTCATGGCGCACATGTCGACCGACCTAATGAAATTGAGCTCCGCAGTGAAAAGGCGGGTAAAAACCCCGCCCATAAAATGAGTAAAGCGTCTGGTGTTGTCGCTCACTTGTACTGGGGCGCCACGAAGTGCGGCAGGGTGTAAAGGAAAGAGCCGATGCCCATGAAGAAGACGCCGTTGGACATGATGCGCGGCTTGTGCATCTCGCTCCCGAAGAAGGTGACCGGCGTCATGAGCAGCAGCGAGCCCACGTTGTACATGGACACGATGAGGCCGGTCTCGACGCTCCGCAGGTGGAAGCGCCGCTCGAGCGTGGGCAGCGACACGTTGATGAAGCCGCTGATGACCATGCCCTGCACGAAGCCGGCCGCGCAGAAGCACAGCAGCACCCACTCGGCCGACGCAAACCTCTGCAGTGGGGCTGGATGCCAACCCCACCAGCCGCAGCGCGTGTCCACTTCGCTCACCTCCCGCGCCTGCCTACTCCGCAGCATGACGTCGGACGCGCCGCTTCCTGCACAAACCCTGAAAAGACATTCCATGGGTTGGAAGGTGCACCACCACAACACACGACAACAGTTCAGTACGCGCCGTTGGCTCTGCTCTGTAGAACTTGCGTCCTGTGTGCAGATCGCCCACGTGAGGTACTTTGCCGGCACACGAATGGAGTGCTGTCCGAAGCTGCAAGTGCAGTAACGCGGGTCAAAATGAATAAGACCATTCGCCTCCTTAAGTGTCCTGCGAGCTTCACTGGTCAGCAAACTTCCTTATAGCCTGAGTCGCTTTGGGACGTTTAACACCCATAAACCGTAAACTTTACGCTGTTTCGGGCGCACTACAGTAATCTGTGTAGACCTCCCGGCTGTCTCGTTTCGGTCAGTGGAGTACAACTGCTCTGTAACTCTGACTTTTTCATTTCATGCGCTAGCACGTCATGCCACTTTTTTTTGCTGGGAAGCGTTTCAGTGTATACCAATACAGTTACTGTTGTTGTAGGTTTGTGTGGCCATCTGCGTATTTTTACGCATAAAGTCTGCATAATCACCACAGATATCCGCGACATCTAGATCTTCAACATACGTGTGGAGAGTTTCAGCTCATTTTCTGAGCAGCGTTGCCTGAAACAAAAGTGTGGTAGCTTGCGCCACCTGCTCAAAACGGGCTCAAGCATTGAGTCTTCTCTGCATTCCAGGTGAAAAAATTCACAATATGCGCAGATCTGGCTTGCAGTACCACGCAAAATGAATCATTGTTTGCTCCTGTCATATTTTCAATCGATATCGTTAGATTTTTCTACGGACCCTCCCTGCGTCTTCGGGAAGATCTGTGGAGACGCTGCAGCAACGGCTTCCTTTGCTGCAAAGCAGTGCTTTACAAACAACTGCATCAGATGTAGAGGGCGATATGCGCGTGCCCGAGGCATAACGCATGCCCGTATGTGTTATACGCATAAGGGCTCTTCTGCGCACACCTGAGGCATCACGAACGCTTGAGATACATCATATGGCTTGCAAACGTTCAGTGGACCTCGTTCACAAAACCATACCCAGTACGCGCGGTGCCCAAACGGCACAGAGTAAACAGAACTACCCGTATCGGGAGCCGTAAAACTCCGTGCATCATCCTGTGTCTAGTGCCATGGAGGCTCTCGTAGTTCGAACCATCAGCGCTTCCCTAAGATTCAGGGAGACGCGAATGCAGGCCGCATAAGAACACAAACTGTGGTAGTTTACTTCGTGCCGCACCTGTAAACACATCTCGTGGATCTCAAATACGCTTTGGAATAAAATACACGTTAGTCCTAGTCAGGCATATGTGGGCGAGAGGGGCCAGTACTGTCATTGCGGCCGTTCCTCGCAACACGCATGTGTTGTGGTCGCTGGATGTCACTTCTGTTTGACGTCTGCAGCGGGTGTGAGAAATGAACACTCACCCACTGTGCTGATTCGATCGGCCTTCCTCCTCTTCCTCCGCCACGCGCGGGCCACCGCAGCGCGGCAGCACAGAGGCCCACCCCCTGCAGGCTGCGCACACCAGCGCCACGGAGAGCTTTGCAGGTCATAGAACTTTCCCTCGGGTTTCATGCAACTACAGGGCCAGCCAATTCTGCCGTGAGAGAACTCTTTCAAGTACAATCTCATAGTTGTATGATAACATCGAAAATCCACAAATCGTGCTAGGTATGCCACTAGTACCAAAAATACAGCTTCGGGTTTTCTGAGTCCCTTTTTTACCTGTTCAGCGCCTGCCATATCGAGCTGCAAGAGGGCAAGATTGAGCCACAGCTTGCTCGCAGGGTACGTGGCAAGACAGTTGGTGAAAAGACCAAGGGCGTGTTCACACTTGCGCATTCGGCGGCGAGAGCGAGCGGAATCCGCCACCTTGGCAGAGATTCCGCCGAAATACCCAGCGGAAAGCCCGAAAAGTCCGAGACCGATTTCTCCCGCTGGAAAAACTCCGCAGACTCCCATCGGCCATTTGAACGGTGAGTACGAAGTTGCATTGCCGCAACGGCAAACATGGCTGCTCCTTTCGAAGCAGGACACCTCACTATGGCGGCTACCATACCCTCACTTCTAACTGAATTCGTCGTTGTTAAGGCGCTTTCACACTTGAGTAGTCGGCGCTGTTACGACTCAGCTTGAGACCCGCGATGATCACGGTGGCGGCAACAGCAGCAGAAATTTCTAAAGGTCGTTTGACCCCAAGATGACCCCGCCAAAAAAAGGATGACTAGCTGGGAAGTGGCCGATGGAGCTCTTCCCATACTCGGGTTGGTGCGAACGACTTTCCCTTCGGTACCCCGCAAGAAGCGACCGTCGATGGACAGACGACGGGGAAGAAGGGATTCACCACGTCTGAGAGGAACCGGAACGGATCGGAGGAAGCCGGCGCAGATGCGGCCGCGGCGCCAGCCCGCCTACGCCACACCTGTGTTCGATGGACACGTGCTGCTTGCAGTAATGTTGCACCGCAGTGCGAAAGAGGTGCAGACTTGCGTTTCCTCCTCGCCAATTCCCACGCGTGGACTCTGCACCAGGTGCCTCCGTGCTGTCGTGTGTTGTGCCGATCTGTGTGTCGTGTTGAATTGCCGCCTGGTAAAGGGGCAGAGCGTTATTTAACCAGCGCCCTAAGTGAGAACGAACGCTCTGGGCCTTGTCGAAAAGGCTCATCCAGTCGCTCGACGTCATGAACTCTTATTTTTTATTCTTTGCTCTTCTATTCTGTTTTTCTTTATGTAAATAAGTGTCTTAAAAAGTGCCATTAAACGTGCTTGTTTTCTTTTCCCAAATCCGAAGCTTCAGACCGTTTCCTTATCCCGGACGAGCCCACAGGGAGACGCAACCACTGGTCACGCTACCCGACTTATGGTAACTGGTGGCAGCGGTGGGATGCTGCTGCCCGAGCCGTAACAACTGGTGGCAGCGGTGGGATGCTGCTACCCGAGTTATGATAGCGCCGAGAGAGCGAAATCCGCCGCCGCCGAAATGCCGTCACGTTCACACTTCCCGGCCACCACGTCGCCGCTCGTCGTCTGTGTGCCGTCAACTCGCGGCGTACACAGATATGACAAGAAAAGAGGTTAAGTGACGCTTTCTACGTACCATAAGCATATGCAAGCTCACGTGCGCTAAATACAGGTATTTTGAGGGGCATTACGCCGTTTCTCACTTACTGATTTTATGCAAACAGAAATGCAACGAAAAGATCAGCCTATAGGCGCCAAGTGTTTGTATGGACGGGAACCATTTTTATCAACAAACCGACGCTCCTCTCAAGCCTAGAAGTGGCTGAATTGTCACTCTAAATTTAAAACAAAGCAAATGCATCACATATATGTACCTTTTCTTTTAGGCGAGATGAGACGGAGCGAAAGACCGGTGCCCTATTTATGGAACCCACTGAAAAAGGCGCGCAGTAACTATGACGAATTCAGTCCGAAACGAGAGGTCCTCCTTCGAGGGGCGCCGACATGTGTGTCGCGGCAGGAATGGAACTTCCAACTCGCCGCCCTATTGGCCACTGTCCTCATGGCCGAGCGCTCGAGGTATACCGAGAGTACTGCTCTCTGGAAGTGGTGTCCTCTGTGCAACCATGCGAACAACCGACTGTGGATATTGGAATATCCACTTAGTTCCAGTTGTGTATTTAGAATTAAATGGACATTCCAACTGGATCCAAGTGAAAAACCTCAATTGGAGCCAATGGTTTTTTCGCCTCCGCAGAAAGTATCCAAGAGGACCTTTGGCCCACATATACCTTAACTGCAAGATATCAGGGCGATATCAATGAAAATAAATCATTATATTATAATTGCTCACTATCATTGGATTACTGCATTAAGAGCACATGTGCGCCAGCTGGACAGACAGAATAGAACAAGCAGAAGTACCAAATAGTAAGCGTAAGTAGCCGACATAAGGAAGTTGAATATGGAGAGAATCGAGCTTGCTGTAATGAATGGAGGTTGCCTAAAAGCGGTGAAGAGGAAGCTAGGCATAGGCAAAAACAAAATGTATTCGTTAAGAGACAAAAAGAGCAATGTTATTAGCAATATGGATAAGATAGTTAAAGTAGCCGAACAATTCTACACAAATCTATACAGTAGCCATTGTATTCAGGACGTTAATGCGAGAGGCGGTAGCGCACAGCACTGGGACATCCTGCCAGTAACGAAAGAGGAAGTGATGACAGCTTTAGGCGCAATGAACAGGGGTAAAGGAGCTGGTGAGGGTAGGTAACAGCAGATCTGTTGAAGGAAGGAGGGGAGATTGTGCTAGAAAAACTATCCACCCTGTATGCGCAATGCCTTATGACCTCGAGCGTGCCAGAAGCTTGGAAGAACGCTAACATCATCTTAATCCATAAGAAAAGAGACGTCAAGGACTTGAAAAATTACAGAGCGATCAGCTTGCTGTGCCTTGCCTACAAGGTATTTACTAAGGTAATTGCTAATAGAGTCAGGGCAACTTTAGACTTCAATCAACCAAATGATCAGGCAGGCTTTCGTAAAGGGTACTCGACAGTAGACCATATTCACACTATCATTCAATACTCAGAGTGTAACCAACTCCTTTATATAGTCTTTATAGATTACGAGAAAGCGTTTGATAAAGTTCAAACTTCGGCAGCCCTGCTGGCATTGCGGAATCAGGGTGTAGAAGAGCCTTATGTAAAAATATTGGAAGGTATATATAGCGGGTGCATAGCTACCATAGTCCTACGTAAAACCAGCAATAAAATTCCAATAAGAAAGGGTGTCAGGCAGGGAGAAACGATCTCGCCAAAGCTATTCACTGCCTTTTTTTCAGGAGCTTTTCAGAGGCCTGAATAGGGAACATTTCGGGACAAGAGTTAATGAAAAATGGTTTATGGCTTATGAGGGTTTAACTCCCCAAAGGGATTCAGATTATGAGGGAAGCCGCAGTGAAGGGCTCCAGAAATTTCGATCACCTGGGGTTGTTTAACGTGTACTGACGTCGTACAGTACACGAGCCTCTGTCAAAATTCACTACCGCGGCCGGGACCGAACCCGCCTCTTTCGGGTCAGCGGCCGGGCGCCATAACCACTAAGCCATCGCGGCGGCTATAGTTAATGGAGAATACCTTAGTAATCTGTTATTCCCTGGTGGCATTGCCTTCCTAAGTCACTCAGGAGATGAACCGCAAAACATGAGAATGAATTAGGTAGAGCAGTACTGCGGATCTAAAAAGAAATATGCATAAAATAAAAGTAATGTGTTAGAAGCCCAAGAAGGCAGCAGTTTACAACGAGGTGCTAGAAGCAGTAATGGAAGGCGTCTACTTAATGCAGGTAAGGACCACAGATCCGGATCACGAGAGTGAAATAACTCAAGAATAGTCTTCTGGCGGGCTAGTTGGTTCTTTTCGTTCATGGTTTAACTGCGCGAAGGAAACAAGGACAGAGACAGAAACACACGTACACACTGAGCGCAGAACTTCCAACTTTTATTCGAAAAAGGCTTCGGGCATTAGCTTTTATACGCACTAAACAACCACCACATGACACAGCCGGGATAAAAACCGATAAGTATTGACAGTAACGTGTCCATGATGCGCCGACCCGCCAGAGCGCCAATCTAAACTATACCAGTGTGTGCAAGCTTATGCACCATTGATACCTAGATACAAGGAAAAAGAAAAGGGAGACTGGAAGATTAAGATCCTAAAAGTGAAGATAAAACGAATACCACCAAAGAGGTCATCAACAAAACGCTGTATTACTAGCGCAACCTACTCAGCAATGGGATGAGACGCGGAACAACAGTAATAACAATTAACGATGAAGGTGCAAGGCCACTAAAACACGTAGGCTGAAAAGAACTAAGAAAAACACACGAGAGGCTAAAACTGTGAAACTGAGAGTGAAAGATGGAGAGAACGAACAACAAAGGTAAAGGCGACGCGAGCAATGAAAAGGCGACACCAGGCTAAAATCTATGAAGGATGGCAAAAAAACAAACAACAAGAGTAAAGGTGCAGGGTTAAAATGGACGGTTTAAAGTGTTGCCTTCTAAAAACGAGATTTCTTTATCAGAAAGCATAATGGACGGTGTGCTCACACAATTCTTCGAATTCTTTGCGATTAGGAAGGCCTCTATTATCTCCCTTTCCGTTTTGGTTCTAGCCGTAGCGGGGAACTCTGTGCTTTCGAGAAACGGTTGACAATCACTTTTCTCGCACTTCTTACAATGTAAAGCTAAATTTCCTCCTGAGTTGGTAGAAAGATTGCGAACATGTTCAGCCGCCCTCTCATTAAAACATCGCCCAGTTTGTCCGATGTACATCTTTCCACAGGATAATGGCACCTGATAAATAACTTCTCTGGCACAATGTCTTTGGAACAATTTCTTGAACTGTTGAAATTTTACCTTGCGTCGACTGCGATTTGCCACAAAGGACAGTTTTACATTCAGAAAAGTGGTATTTGCATAGGGTCGTCTGTGGCACCTGTTTTATGTAGTATTTTTCTCTCTTCTTTGGACCAGCGCTTAAAAAGTTGTCTCTCCGACCAAAGCATTGTGCGCATTTTTCGCTACGTGGATGATTATCTCGTGATGTTAAACCTTTCTTCTAACTGTAGTCTGCCTCAGTCAGTTAGTACTATCCTTAATGTTTTCAAGCGTGAAGGAAAAGGGCTTAATTTTACACATGAATTGCCTAAAGGCAACCAAATCCAGTTTCTGGATATTAGTCTGGAATTTACGCCCTCACACATCTGTTGGTCCTACAACCCCAGAATGAACAAGCAGTTACTACCCTTTGACAGTGCGCATTCAAAGTTAGTTAAAAGAGCGATTGTTCACCTTGCCTGCCGTTCAGCCCTAGAAAAATCATGTGAACACAGAATGAGTTCAAGTCTTAACCGTCAGACTGAGAGGTTGTATGCTGCTGGGTATCCGCCGCAACTGATAGCCTGTGTTTGTGAGAGTCTGCTACAGAGGATGAAGAATGCGAACCGCCAAACGAACAAAGACCGAAAACCAGTGTGTGTCATGCCTTACCTGCACCGAGTGTCTCACAATTTAAAGAAAGTAGCAGGAAGATACGGTGTCCAACTCGTGTTTGCGGCGCCGTGCAAGCTATCTAAACTGTGTGCATTCATGAACCGAGACGATAGGCAGCAAAGATGCACCTCAAATCACAGCCTTGAGTACACTGATTGTGCCAGAGAAGTTATTTATCAGGTGCCATTATCCTGTGGAAAGATGTACATCGGACAAACTGGGCGATGTTTTAATGAGAGGGCGGCTGAACATGTTCGCAATCTTTCTACCAACTCAGGAGGAAATTTAGCTTTACATTGTAAGAAGTGCGAGAAAAGTGATTGTCAACCGTTTCTCGAAAGCACAGAGTTCCCCGCTACGGCTAGAACCAAAACGGAAAGGGAGATAATAGAGGCCTTCCTAATCGCAAAGAATTCGAAGAATTGTGTGAGCACACCGTCCATTATGCTTTCTGATAAAGAAATCTCGTTTTTAGAAGGCAACACTTTAAACCGTCCATTTTAACCCTGCACCTTTACTCTTGTTGTTTGTTTTTTTGCCTTCCTTCATAGATTTTAGCCTGGTGTCGCCTTTTCATTGCTCGCGTCGCCTTTACCTTTGTTGTTCGTTCTCTCCATCTTTCACTCTCAGTTTCACAGTTTTAGCCTCTCGTGTGTTTTTCTTAGTTCTTTTCAGCCTACGTGTTTTAGTGGCCTTGCACCTTCATCGTTAATTGTTATTACTGTTGTTCCGCGTCTCATCCCATTGCTGAGTAGGTTGCGCTAGTAATACAGCGTTTTGTTGATGACCTCTTTGGTGGTATTCGTTTTATCTTCACTTTTAGGATCTTAATCTTCCAGTCTCCCTTTTCTTTTTCCTTGTATCTAGGTATCAATGGTGCATAAGCTTGCACACACTGGTATAGTTTAGATTGGCGCTCTGGCGGGTCGGCGCATCATGGACACGTTACTGTCAATACTTATCGGTTTTTATCCCGGCTGTGTCATGTGGTGGTTGTTTAGTGCGTATAAAAGCTAATGCCCGAAGCCTTTTTCGAATAAAAGTTGGAAGTTCTGCGCTCAGTGTGTACGTGTGTTTCTGTCTCTGTCCTTGTTTCCTTCGCGCAGTTAAACCATGAGTGAAATAACTAGAAGAATAAGACTGGGGTGGAGTGCATATGGCAGGTGTTCTCAGATCATCAATGGGAGTTTACCAATATCCCTCAAGAGAGAAGTATAAAAAAGCTGTATCTTAAAGGTACTCACATACGGGACAGAAGCGCGGAGGCTAACAAAAAGGGTTCAAGTTAAGTTAGCGACAGCGCAGCGAGCCATGGAAAGGAAAATGAAAGGTGTAACCATAAAGAGTCAGGAAGAGGGAAGAGTGGGTCAGGGATCAAACACGGGTTAATGAAATCCTAGTCGAAATGAATTGGAAGAAATGGGCTTGGGCAAGGCGTGTAATGCGAAGGCAGGATAACCGATAGCTCTGAAGGGTAACGGAATGGATTCCAAGAGAAAGGAAAGAATAGCAGGGAAACGGCACAAAGTTAGGTGGGCACAGTAGTTTGCGGGGATAGGGTGGCTGCAGCTGGCCCAGGACAGGGTTAGTCGGAGAGATAAGGAAGAGGTCTTTGTCCTTCGCTGGGCGTAGTCAGGCTGATGATGGTGCGCCATTGCAAGTTGTACGGTAGGACACAGCGTGAATTATTTTCAGGCACTCAGATTCTTGGGCTGCTGCAGTGACATGATTCATACTTGGTTTATTTAAGCTCATAGTTCTTCAGCGCAACGGCAAACGCCCAAAGAAGAGAATCAGGAAGAGAAGAAGGCCGAACACAGTGCTGATTTAAGCTCATAGTTTTTCAGCGCAACGGCACATGGCCAAAGAGAAACAGGAAGAGAAGAAGGCCGAACACAGTACTGATTTAAGCTCATAGTTTTTCAGCGCTACGGCACATGGCCAAAGAACAGAAGCAGGAAGAAGGACGACCACAGTGATGATTTAAGCTCATAGTTTTTCAGCGCAACGGCAAACGCCCAAAGAAGAGAATCAGGAAGAAGGACGAACACAGTGCTGATTTAAGCTCATAATTTTACAGCGCAACGGCACATGGCCAAAGAGAAGCAGGAAGAGAAGAAGGACGAACACAGTGCTGATTTAAGCTCATAGTTTTTCAGCGCAACGGCACATGGCCAAAGAGAAGCAGGAAGAGAAGAAGGACGAACACAGTGCTGATTTAAGCTCATAGTTTTTCAGCGCAACGGCACATGGCCAAAGAGAAGCAGGAAGAGAAGAAGGACGAACACAGTGCTGATTTAAGCTCATAGTTTTTCAGCGCAACGGCACATGGCCAAAGAGAAGCCGGAAGAGAAGAAGGACGAACACAGTGCTGATTTAAGCTCATAGTTTTTCAGCGCAATGACACATGGCCAAAGAAGAGAAGCAGGAAGAAGGACAAACACAGTGCTGATTTAAGCTCATAGTTTTTCAGCGCAACGGCAAACGCCCAAAGAAGAGAATCAGGAAAAAGGACGAACACAGTGCTGATTTAAGCTCATAGTTTTTCAGCGCAACGGCACATGGCCAAACAAGAGAAGCAGGAAGAAGGACGAACACAGTGCTGATTTAAGCTCACAGTTTTTCAGCGCAACGCCACATGGCCAAAGAGAAACAGGAAGAGAAGAAGGCCGAACACAGTGCTGATTTAAGCTCATAGTTCTTCAGCGCAACGGCAAACGCCCAAAGAAGAGAAACAGGAAGAGAGAAGGCCGAACACAGTGCCGATTTAAGCTCATAGTTTTTCAGCGCAACGGCACATGGCCAAAGAAGAGAAGCAAGAAGAAGGACGAACACAGTGCTGATTTAATCTCATAGTTCTTCAGCGCAACGGCAAACGCCCAAAGAAGAGAAACAGGAAGAGAGAAGGCCGAACACAGTGCTGATTTAAGCTCATAGTTTTTCAGCGCAACGGCACATGGCCAAAGAAGAGAAGCAGGAAGGACGAACACAGTGCTGATTTAAGCTCATAGTTCTTCAGCGCAACGGCAAACGCCCAAAGAAGAGAAACAGGAAGAGAGAAGGCCGAACACAGTGCTGATTTAAGCTCATATTTTTTCAGCGCAACGGCACATGGCCAAAGAAGATAAGCAGGAAGAAGGACGAACACAGTGCTGATTTAAGCTCATAGTTCTTCAGCGCAACGGCAAACGCCCAAAGAAGAGAAACAGGAAGAGAGAAGGCCGAACACAGTGCTGATTTAAGCTCATAGTTTTTCAGCGCAACGGCACATGGCCAAAGAAGAGAAGCAGGAAGAAGGACGAACACAGTGCTGATTTAAGCTCATAGTTTTTCAGCGCAACGGCACATGGCCAAAGAGAAACAGGAAGAGAAGAAGGCCGAACACAGTGCTGATTTAAGCTCATAGTTCTTCAGCGCAACGGCAAACGCCGAAAGAAGAGAAACAGGAAGAGAGAAGGCCGAACACAGTGCTGATTTAAGCTCATAGTTTTTCAGCGCAACGGTACATGGCCAAAGAAGAGAAGCATGAAGAAGGACGAACACAGTGCTGATTTAAGCTCACAGTTTTTCAGCGCAACGGCAAACGCCCAAAGAAGAGAATCAGGAAGGAGGACGAACACAGTGCTGATTTAAGCACATAGTTCTTCAGCGCAACGGCACATGGCCAAAGAAGAGAAGCAGCAAGAAGGACGAACAAAGTGCTGATTTAAGCTCATAGTTTTTCAGCGCAACGGCAAACGCCCAAAGAAGAGAATCAGGAAGAAGGACGAACACAGTGCTGATTTAAGCACATAGTTTTTCAGCGCAACGGCACATGGCCAAAGAGAAACAGGAAGAGAAGAAGAACGAACACAGTGCTGATTTAAGCTCATAGTTGTTCAGCTCAACGGCACATGGCCAAAGAGAAACAGGAAGAGAAGAAGGCCGAACACAGTGCTGATTTAAGCTCATAGTTCTTCAGCGCAACGGCAAACGCCCAAAGAAGAGAAACAGGAAGAGAGGAAGGGCGAACACAGTGCTGATTTAAGGTCATAGTTTTTCAGCACAACGGCGCATGGCCAAAGAAGAGAAGCCGGAAGAAGGACGAACACAGAGCTGATTTAAGCTCATAGTTTTTCAGCGCAACGGCACATGGCCAAAGAGAAACAGGAAGAGAAGAAGAACGAACACAGTGCTGATTTAAGCTCATAGTTCTTCAGCGCAACGGCAAACGCCCAAAGAAGAGAATCAGGAAGGACGAACACAGTGCTGATTTAAGCACATAGTTCTTCAGCGCAACGGCACATGGCCAAAGAAGAGAAGCAGGAAGAAGGACGAACACAGTGCTGATTTAAGCTCATAGTTTTTCGGCGCAACGGCACGTGGCCAAAGAGAAACAGGAAGAGAAGAAGGCCGAACACAGTGCTGATTTAAGCACATAGTTCTTCAGCGCAACGGCAAACGCCCAAAGAAGAGAAACAGGAAGAGAGAAGGCCGAACACAGTGCTGATATAAGCTCATAGTTTTTCAGCGCAACGGCACATGGCCAAAGAAGAGAAGCAGGAAGAAGGACGAACACAGTGCTGATTTAAGCTCATAGTTTTTCAGCGCAACGGCACATGGCCAAAAAGAAACAGGAAGAGAAGAAGGCCGAACACAGTGCTGATTTAAGCTCATAGTTCTTCAGCGCAACGGCAAACGCCCAAAGAAGAGAAACAGGAAGAGAGAAGGCCGAACACAGTGCTGATTTAAGCTCATAATTTTTCAGCGCAACGGTACATGGCCAAAGAAGAGAAGCATGAAGAAGGAAGAACACAGTGCTGATTTAAGCTCATAGTTTTTCAGCGCAACGGCAAACGCCCAAAGAAGAGAATCAGGAAGAAGGACGAACACAGTGCTGATTTAAGCACATAGTTTTTCAGCGCAACGGCACATGGCCAAAGAAGAGAAGCAGGAAGAAGGACGAACACAGTGCTGATTTAAGCTCATAGTTTTTCAGCGCAACGGCACATGGCCAAAGAAGAGAATCAGGAAGAAGGACGAACACAGTGCTGATTTAAGCACATAGTTTTTCAGCGCAACGGCACATGGCCAAAGAAGAGAAGCAGGAAGAAGGACGAACACAGTGCTGATTTAAGCACATAGTTTTTCAGCGCAACGGCACATGGCCAAAGAAGAGAAGCAGGAAGAAGGACGAACACAGTGCTGATTTAAGCTCATAGTTTTTCAGCGCAACGGCACATGGCCAAAGAAGAGAACCAGGAAGAAGGACGAACACAGTGCTGATTTAAGCACATAGTTTTTCAGCGCAACAGCACATGGCCAAAGAAGAGAAGCAGGAAGAAGGACGAACACAGTGCTGATTTAAGCACATAGTTTTTCAGCGCAACGGCACATGGCCAAAGAAGAGAAGCATGAAGAAGGACGAACACAGTGCTGATTTAAGCTCATAGTTTTTCAGCGCAACGGCAAACGCCCAAAGAAGAGAATCAGGAAGAAGGACGAACACAGTGCTGATTTAAGCACATAGTTTTTCAGCGCAACGGCACATGGCCAAAGAAGAGAAGCAGGAAGAAGGACGAACACAGTGCTGATTTAAGCTCATAGTTTTTCAGCGCAACGGCACATGGCCAAAGAAGAGAATCAGGAAGAAGGACGAACACAGTGCTGATTTAAGCACATAGTTTTTCAGCGCAACGGCACATGGCCAAAGAAGAGAAGCAGGAAGAAGGACGAACACAGTGCTGATTTAAGCACATAGTTCTTCAGCGCAACGGCACATGGCCAAAGAAGAGAAGCAGGAAGAAGGACGAACACAGTGCTGATTTAAGCTCATAGTTTTTCAGCGCAACGGCACATGGCCAAAGAAGAGAAGCAGGAAGAAGGACGAACACAGTGCTGATTTAAGCACATAGTTTTTCAGCGCAACGGCACATGGCCAAAGAAGAGAAGCAGGAAGAAGGACGAACACAGTGCTGATTTAAGCTCATAGTTTTTCAGCGCAACGGCACATGACCAAAGAAGAGAAGCAGGAAGAAGGACGAACACAGTGCTGATTTAAGCACATAGTTTTTCAGCGCAACGGCACATGGCCAAAGAAGAGAAGCAGGAAGAAGGACGAACACAGTGCTGATTTAAGCTCATAGTTTTTCAGCGCAACGACACATGGCCAAAGAAGAGAAGCAGGAAGAAGGACGAACACAGTGCTGATTTAAGCTCATAGTTTTTCAGCGCAAAGGCACATGGCCAAAGAAGAGAAGCAGGAAGAAGGACGAACACAGTGCTGATTTAAGCACATAGTTTTTCATCGCAACGGCACATGGCCAAAGAAGAGAAGCAGGAAGAAGGACGAACACAGTACTGATTTAAGCTCATAGTTTTTCAGCGCAACGGCACATGGCCAAAGAAGAGAAGCAGGAAGAAGGACGAACACAGTGCTGATTTAAGCACATAGTTTTTCAGCGCAACGACACATGGCCAAAGAAGAGAATCAGGAAGAAGGACGAACACAGTGCTGATTTAAGCACATAGTTTTTCAGCGCAACGGCACATGGCCAAAGAAGAGAAGCAGGAAGAAGGACGAACACAGTGCTGATTTAAGCTCATCGTTTTTCAGCGCAACGGCACATGGCCAAAGAAGAGAATCAGGAAGAAGGACGAACACAGTGCTGATTTAAGCACATAGTTTTTCAGCGCAACGGCACATGGCCAAAGAAGAGAAGCAGAAAGAAGGACGAACACAGTGCTGATTTAAGCTCATCGTTTTTCAGCGCAACGGCACATGGCCAAAGAAGAGAATCAGGAAGAAGGACGAACACAGTGCTGATTTAAGCACATAGTTTTTCAGCGCAACGGCACATGGCCAAAGAAGAGAAGCAGGAAGAAGGACGAACACAGTGCTGATTTAAGCACATAGTTTTTCAGCGGAACGGCACATGGCCAAAGAAGAGAAGCAGGAAGAAGGACGAACACAGTGCTGATTTAAGCTCATAGTTTTTCAGCGCAACGGCACATGGCCAAAGAGAGACAGGAAGAGAAGAAGAACGAACACAGTGCTGATTTAAAGGGCCACTGCCCAGGGTTCGGACATTTTTGAAAAATAAGCCCACTGCATAGATGAGGCATCGAAGATAACCTCTGCAAAATACTAGAGCCATGCGCGCCCCGAAAAGCTGCCAAAATTCAAATCAAAGCCCGCTCGTTCTTTCCTTCCTTCAAAAACGGGCCCGGCCCACTACTCTGCACCCCGCTGACGTCAAGGGGGGCTACTTTCGCTAAAGGCACTCCATTGGTGCATCGTTCTGACTGACGGGAGAAGGTTGGGCGTACCCTTGGCATCGCGTCGTCTGCACAAGGCTTTCCGCAGCGCCTTCTGTTCTGGCTCATGCCTACAAACCCGCATGAAGGAACAAAAAAAAAACTGCGGAGGGAGCGTGCGGCGACAGCCTTGAACCCTAGCCATAAAAAGTAAAAAAATAGTAAAACTGAGGGAGTTGGTTCGCCCCCCACCCTCCCCCCCCCCCCTCCGTGATCACGTCACGAGACGCTCTGCGTGCGCGCTCCCTTCTCAGTTTATTTTCTTCTATGCGAGCCCCCCAAAACAAGGTTTTAATTAGTAGTGCAGCAGAGCCTTTCCCTCGCTCGCCCACTTGACCGCTCCCCACACACACCGCTTATCTTTCGTGCATCTTGCGTACGCCTTGACTCCAATGAATGACGTATGCTTTGGAGCGGAGAAAAGACACAAACACACAGAACACAAACACGCATGGAGAAAAGCAAACGGGCGGTTGCCGGGTCCGCGCTTCGCCGTGTGTTTCGAACACAACCGACTTCCGCCCCTCCGCTCGTGAAACGGTGGGGAGGCGTAAAAGAAAATGAAAAGGTGGCTCGTTAACTGGGAATGACAAACAGATGTATGAAAGGATGCGCTCGCTAACAAATCTAGGTGGTCGAGCCGATCGCGCCTCTCGATCGTTCAGTGTGCGGAGAAAATGCAAAAACCAAGAAAAGAATTCTATTGAAGGCGGGGCCATGACGTCGCCCTGTGACGCACTCCACAGACACCACGCCTCCGACTTACAGCGGAGAAAGAAGGGGTGATTTTGCCTTGCCGAGCCTACTCGACGAGGAGCGGGAGAGAAGAATTTCGAGGAGGGAATGGAAGGAGAGGAGGCTCGCTCAAAGAGAGGTTGAGAGTGTCTGCAGCGCTGTGGTGGGCGCGGGCCCTTTAAGCTCATAGTTTTTCAGCGCAACGGTAAACGCCCAAAGAAGAGAATCAGGAAGAAGGACGAACACAGTGCTGATTTAAGCACATAGTTTTTCAGCGCAACGGTACATGGCCAAAGAAGAGACGCATGAAGAAGGACGAACACAGTGCTGATTTAAGCTCATAGTTTTTCAGCGCAACGGCAAACGCCCAAAGAAGAGAATCAGGAAGAAGGACGAACACAGTGCTGATTTAAGCACATAGTTTTTCAGCGCAACGGCACATGGCCAAAGAAGAGAAGCAGGAAGAAGGACGAACACAGTGCTGATTTAAGCTCATAGTTTTTCAGCGCAACGGCACATGGCCAAAGAAGAGAAGCAGGAAGAAGGACGAAGACAGTGCTGATTTAAGCTCATAGTTTTTCAGCGCAACGGCACATGGCCAAAGAGAAACAGGAAGAGAAGAAAAACGAACACAGTGCTGATTTAAGTTCATAGTTGTTCAGCGCAACGGCAAACGCCCAAAGAAGAGAAACAGGAAGAGAAGAAGGCCGAACACAGTGCTGATTTAAGCTCATAGTTTTTCAGCGCAATGGCACATGGCCAAGAGAAGCAGGAAGAGAACAAGGACGAACACAGTGCTTATTTAAGCTCATAGTTTTTCAGCGCAACGGCAAACGCCCAAAGAAGAGAAGCAGGAAGAAGGCCGAACACAGTGCTGATTTAAGCGCATAGTTTTTCAGCGCAACGGCACATGCCCAAAGAAGAGAAGCAGGAAGAAGAACGAACACAGTGCTGATTTAAGCTCATAGTTTTTCAGCGCAACGGCACATGGCCAAAGAAGAGAAGCAGGAAGAAGGACGAACACAGTGCTGATTTAAGCTCATAGTTTTTCAGTGCAACGGCACGTGGCCAAAGAGAAACAGGAAGAGAAGAAGGCCGAACACAGTGCTGATTTAAGCTCATAGTTCTTCAGCGCAACGGCAAACGCCCAAAAAAGAGAATCAGGAAGAGAAGAAGGCCGAACACAGTGCTGATTTAAGCTCATAGTTTTGCAGCGCAACGGCACATGGCAAAAGAAGAGAAGCAAGAAGAAGGACGAACACAGTGCTGATTTAAGCTCATAGTTTTTCAGCGCAACGGCACATGGCCAAAGAGAAACAGGAAGAGAAGAAGGCCGAACACAGTGCTGATTTAAGCTCATAGTTCTTCAGCGCAACGGCAAACGCCCAAAGAAGAGAATCAGGAAGAGAAGGCCGAACACGGTGCTGATTTAAGCTCATAGTTTTTCAGCGCAACGGCACATGGCCAAAGAAGAGAAGCAGGAAGAAGGACGAACACAGTGCTGATTTAAGCTCATAGTTTTCAGCGCAACGGCACATGGCCAAAGAGAAACAGGAAGAGAAGAAGGACGAACACAGTGCTGATTTAAGCTCATAGTTTTTCAGCGCAACGGCACATGGCCAAATAGAAGCAGGAAGAGAACAAGGACGAACACAGTGCTGATTTAAGCTCATAGTTTTTCAGCGCAATGGCACATGGCCAAGAGAAGCAGGAAGAGAAGAAGGACGAACTCAGTGCTGATTTAAGCTCATAGTTTTTCAGCGCAACGGCAAACGCCCAAAGAAGAGAAGCAGGAAGAAGGCCGAACACAGTGCTGATTTAAGCTCATAGTTTTTCAGCGCAACGACACATGGCCAAAGAAGAGAAGCAGGAAGAAGGACGAACACCGTGCTGATTTAAGCTCATAGTTTTTCAGCGCAACGACACATGGCCAAAGAAGAGAAGCAGGAAGAAGGACGAACACAGTGCTGATTTAAGCTCATAGTTTTTCAGCGCAACGACACATGGCCAAAGAAGAGAAGCAGGAAGAAGGACGAACACAGTGCTGATTTAAGCTCATAGTTTTTCAGCGCAACGACACATGGCCAAAGAAGAGAAGCAGGAAGAAGGCCGAACACAGTGCTGATTTAAGCTCATAGTTTTTCAGCGCAACGACACATGGCCAAAGAAGAGAAGCAGGAAGAAGGCCGAACACAGTGCTGATTTAAGCTCATAGTTTTTCAGCGCAACGACACATGGCCAAAGAAGAGAAGCAGGAAGAAGGCCGAACACAGTGCTGATTTAAGCTCATAGTTTTTCAGCGCAACGACACATGGCCAAAGAAGAGAAGCAGGAAGAAGGACGAACACAGTGCTGATTTAAGCTCATAGTTTTTCAGCGCAACGGCACATGGCCAAAGAGAAGCAGGAAGAGAAGAAGGACGAACACAGTGCTGATTTAAGCTCATAGTTTTTCACCGCAATGGCACATGGCCATAGAGAAGCAGGAAGAGAAGAAGGACGAACACAGTGCTGATTTAAGCTCATAGTTTTTCAGCGCAATGGCACATGGCCATAGAGAACCAGAAAGAGAAGAAGGCCGAACACAGTGTTGATTTAAGCTCATAGTTTTTCAGCGCAACGGCACATGGCCAAAAAGAAGCAGGAAGAGAAGAAGGACGAACACAGTGCTGATTTAAGCTCATAGTTTTTCAGCGCAATGGCACATGGCCAAAGAGAAGCAGGAAGAGAAGAAGGACGAACACAGTGCTGATTTAAGCTCATAGTTTTTCAGCGCAACGGCACATGGCCAAAGAGAAGCAGGAAGAGAAGAAGGACGAAGACAGCGCTGATTTAAGCTCATAGTTTTTCAGCGCAACGGCACATGGCCAAAGAGAAACAGGAAGAGAAGAAGAACGAACACAGTGCTGATTTAAGTTCATAGTTGTGCAGCGCAACGGCAAACGCCCAAAGAAGAGAAACAGGAAGAGAAGAAGGCCGAACACAGTGCTGATTTAAGCTCATAGTTTTTCAGCGCAATGGCACATGGCCAAGAGAAGCAGGAAGAGAACAAGGACGAACACAGTGCTTATTTAAGCTCATAGTTTTTCAGCGCAACGGCAAACGCCCAAAGAAGAGAAGCAGGAAGAAGGCCGAACACAGTGCTGATTTAAGCGCATAGTTTTTCAGCGCAACGGCACATGCCCAAAGAAGAGAAGCAGGAAGAAGAACGAACACAGTGCTGATTTAAGCTCATAGTTTTTCAGCGCAACGGCACATGGCCAAAGAAGAGAAGCAGGAAGAAGGACGAACACAGTGCTGATTTAAGCTCATAGTTTTTCAGTGCAACGGCACGTGGCCAAAGAGAAACAGGAAGAGAAGAAGGCCGAACACAGTGCTGATTTAAGCTCATAGTTCTTCAGCGCAACGGCAAACGCCCAAAGAAGAGAATCAGGAAGAGAAGGCCGAACACGGTGCTGATTTAAGCTCATAGTTTTTCAGCGCAACGGCACATGGCCAAAGAAGAGAAGCAGGAAGAAGGACGAACACAGTGCTGATTTAAGCTCATAGTTTTCAGCGCAACGGCACATGGCCAAAGAGAAACAGGAAGAGAAGAAGGACGAACACAGTGCTGATTTAAGCTCATAGTTTTTCAGCGCAACGGCACATGGCCAAATAGAAGCAGGAAGAGAACAAGGACGAACACAGTGCTGATTTAAGCTCATAGTTTTTCAGCGCAATGGCACATGGCCAAGAGAAGCAGGAAGAGAACAAGGACGAACTCAGTGCTGATTTAAGCTAATAGTTTTTCAGCGCAACGGCAAACGCCCAAAGAAGAGAAGCAGGAAGAAGGCCGAACACAGTGCTGATTTAAGCTCATAGTTTTTCAGCGCAACGACACATGGCCAAAGAAGAGAAGCAGGAAGAAGGACGAACACAGTGCTGATTTAAGCTCATAGTTTTTCAGCGCAACGACACATGGCCAAAGAAGAGAAGCAGGAAGAAGGACGAACACAGTGCTGATTTAAGCTCATAGTTTTTCAGCGCAACGACACATGGCCAAAGAAGAGAAGCAGGAAGAAGGACGAACACAGTGCTGATTTAAGCTCATAGTTTTTCAGCGCAACGACACATGGCCAAAGAAGAGAAGCAGGAAGAAGGCCGAACACAGTGCTGATTTAAGCTCATAGTTTTTCAGCGCAACGACACATGGCCAAAGAAGAGAAGCAGGAAGAAGGCCGAACACAGTGCTGATTTAAGCTCATAGTTTTTCAGCGCAACGACACATGGCCAAAGAAGAGAAGCAGGAAGAAGGCCGAACACAGTGCTGATTTAAGCTCATAGTTTTTCAGCGCAACGACACATGGCCAAAGAAGAGAAGCAGGAAGAAGGACGAACACAGTGCTGATTTAAGCTCATAGTTTTTCAGCGCAACGGCACATGGCCAAAGAGAAGCAGGAAGAGAAGAAGGACGAACACAGTGCTGATTTAAGCTCATAGTTTTTCACCGCAATGGCACATGGCCATAGAGAAGCAGGAAGAGAAGAAGGACGAACACAGTGCTGATTTAAGCTCATAGTTTTTCAGCGCAATGGCACATGGCCAAAGAGAAGCAGGAAGAGAAGAAGGACGAACACAGTGCTGATTTAAGCTCATAGTTTTTCAGCGCAACGGCACATGGCCAAAGAGAAGCAGGAAGAGAAGAAGGACGAACACAGTGCTGATTTAAGCTCATAGTTTTTCAGCGCAACGGCACATGGCCAAAGAGAAACAGGAAGAGAAGAAGAACGAACACAGTGCTGATTTAAGTTGATAGTTGTTCAGCGCAACGGCAAACGCCCAAAGAAGAGAAACAGGAAGAGAAGAAGGCCGAACACAGTGCTGATTTAAGCTCATAGTTTTTCAGCGCAATGGCACATGGCCAAGAGAAGCAGGAAGAGAACAAGGACGAACACAGTGCTTATTTAAGCTCATAGTTTTTCAGCGCAACGGCAAATGCCCAAAGAAGAGAAGCAGGAAGAAGGCCGAACACAGTGCTGATTTAAGCGCATAGTTTTTCAGCGCAACGGCACATGCCCAAAGAAGAGAAGCAGGAAGAAGAACGAACACAGTGCTGATTTAAGCTCATAGTTTTTCAGCGCAACGGCACATGGCCAAAGAAGAGAAGCAGGAAGAAGGACGAACACAGTGCTGATTTAAGCTCATAGTTTTTCAGCGCAACGGCACGTGGCCAAAGAGAAACAGGAAGAGAAGAAGGCCGAACACAGTGCTGATTTAAGCTCATAGTTCTTCAGCGCAACGGCAAACGCCCAAAAAAGAGAATCAGGAAGAGAAGAAGGCCGAACACAGTGCTGATTTAAGCTCATAGTTTTGCAGCGCAACGGCACATGGCAAAAGAAGAGAAGCAAGAAGAAGGACGAACACAGTGCTGATTTAAGCTCATAGTTTTTCAGCGCAACGGCACATGGCCAAAGAGAAACAGGAAGAGAAGAAGGCCGAACACAGTGCTGATTTAAGCTCATAGTTTTTCAGCGCAACGGCAAACGCCCAAAGAAGAGAATCAGGAAGAGAAGGCCGAACACGGTGCTGATTTAAGCTCATAGTTTTTCAGCGCAACGGCACATGGCCAAAGAAGAGAAGCAGGAAGAAGGACGAACACAGTGCTGATTTAAGCTCATAGTTTTTCAGCGCAACGGCACATGGCCAAAGAGAAACAGGAAGAGAAGAAGGACGAACACAGTGCTGATTTAAGCTCATAGTTTTTCAGCGCAACGGCACATGGCCAAATAGAAGCAGGAAGAGAACAAGGACGAACACAGTGCTGATTTAAGCTCATAGTTTTTCAGCGCAATGGCACATGGCCAAGAGAAGCAGGAAGAGAACAAGGACGAACTCAGTGCTGATTTAAGCTCATAGTTTTTCAGCGCAACGGCAAACGCCCAAAGAAGAGAAGCAGGAAGAAGGCCGAACACAGTGCTGATTTAAGCTCATAGTTTTTCAGCGCAACGACACATGGCCAAAGAAGAGAAGCAGGAAGAATGACGAACACAGTGCTGATTTAAGCTCATAGTTTTTCAGCGCAACGACACATGGCCAAAGAAGAGAAGCAGGAAGAAGGACGAACACAGTGCTGATTTAAGCTCATAGTTTTTCAGCGCAACGACACATGGCCAAAGAAGAGAAGCAGGAAGAAGGACGAACACAGTGCTGATTTAAGCTCATAGTTTTTCAGCGCAACGACACATGGCCATAGAAGAGAAGCAGGAAGAAGGCCGAACACAGTGCTGATTTAAGCTCATAGTTTTTCAGCGCAACGACACATGGCCAAAGAAGAGAAGCAGGAAGAAGGCCGAACACAGTGCTTATTTAAGCTCATAGTTTTTCAGCGCAACGACACATGGCCAAAGAAGAGAAGCAGGAAGAAGGCCGAACACAGTGCTGATTTAAGCTCATAGTTTTTCAGCGCAACGACACATGGCCAAAGAAGAGAAGCAGGAAGAAGGACGAACACAGTGCTGATTTAAGCTCATAGTTCTTCAGCGCAACGGCACATGGCCAAAGAGAAGCAGGAAGAGAAGAAGGACGAACACAGTGCTGATTTAAGCTCATAGTTTTTCACCGCAATGGCACATGGCCATAGAGAAGCAGGAAGAGAAGAAGGACGAACACAGTGCTGATTTAAGCTCATAGTTTTTCAGCGCAATGGCACATGGCCATAGAGAACCAGGTAGAGAAGAAGGCCGAACACAGTGTTGATTTAAGCTCATAGTTTTTCAGCGCAACGGCACATGGCCAAAAAGAAGCAGGAAGAGAAGAAGGACGAACACAGTGCTGATTTAAGCTCATAGTTTTTCAGCGCAATGGCACATGGCCAAAGAGAAGCAGGAAGAGAAGAAGGACGAACACAGTGCTGATTTAAGCTCATAGTTTTTCAGCGCAACGGCACATGGCCAAAGAGAAGCAGGAAGAGAAGAAGGACGAACACAGTGCTGATTTAAGCTCATAGTTTTTCAGCGCAACGGCACATGGCCAAAGAGAAACAGGAAGAGAAGAAGAACGAACACAGTGCTGATTTAAGTTGATAGTTGTTCAGCGCAACGGCAAACGCCCAAAGAAGAGAAACAGGAAGAGAAGAAGGCCGAACACAGTGCTGATTTAAGCTCATAGTTTTTCAGCGCAATGGCACATGGCCAAGAGAAGCAGGAAGAGAACAAGGACGAACACAGTGCTTATTTAAGCTCATAGTTTTTCAGCGGAACGGCAAACGCCCAAAGAAGAGAAGCAGGAAGAAGGCCGAACACAGTGCTGATTTAAGCGCATAGTTTTTCAGCGCAACGGCACATGCCCAAAGAAGAGAAGCAGGAAGAAGAACGAACACAGTGCTGATTTAAGCTCATAGTTTTTCAGCGCAACGGCACATGGCCAAAGAAGAGAAGCAGGAAGAAGGACGAACACAGTGCTGATTTAAGCTCATAGTTTTTCAGCGCAACGGCACGTGGCCAAAGAGAAACAGGAAGAGAAGAAGGCCGAACACAGTGCTGATTTAAGCTCATAGTTCTTCAGCGCAACGGCAAACGCCCAAAAAAGAGAATCAGGAAGAGAAGAAGGCCGAACACAGTGCTGATTTAAGCTCATAGTTTTGCAGCGCAACGGCACATGGCAAAAGAAGAGAAGCAAGAAGAAGGACGAACACAGTGCTGATTTAAGCTCATAGTTTTTCAGCGCAACGGCACATGGCCAAAGAGAAACAGGAAGAGAAGAAGGCCGAACACAGTGCTGATTTAAGCTCATAGTTCTTCAGCGCAACGGCAAACGCCCAAAGAAGAGAATCAGGAAGAGAAGGCCGAACACGGTGCTGATTTAAGCTCATAGTTTTTCAGCGCAACGGCACATGGCCAAAGAAGAGAAGCAGGAAGAAGGACGAACACAGTGCTGATTTAAGCTCATAGTTTTTCAGCGCAACGGCACATGGCCAAAGAGAAACAGGAAGAGAAGAAGGACGAACACAGTGCTGATTTAAGCTCATAGTTTTTCAGCGCAACGGCACATGGCCAAATAGAAGCAGGAAGAGAACAAGGACGAACACAGTGCTGATTTAAGCTCATAGTTTTTCAGCGCAATGGCACATGGCCAAGAGAAGCAGGAAGAGAACAAGGACGAACTCAGTGCTGATTTAAGCTCATAGTTTTTCAGCGCAACGGCAAACGCCCAAAGAAGAGAAGCAGGAAGAAGGCCGAACACAGTGCTGATTTAAGCTCATAGTTTTTCAGCGCAACGACACATGGCCAAAGAAGAGAAGCAGGAAGAAGGACGAACACAGTGCTGATTTAAGCTCATAGTTTTTCAGCGCAACGGCACATGGCCAAAGAGAAGCAGGAAGAGAAGAAGGACGAACACAGTGCTGATTTAAGCTCATAGTTTTTCAGCGCAATGGCACATGGCCATAGAGAACCAGAAAGAGAAGAAGGCCGAACACAGTGTTGATTTAAGCTCATAGTTTTTCAGCGCAACGGCACATGGCCAAAAAGAAGCAGGAAGAGAAGAAGGACGAACACAGTGCTGATTTAAGCTCATAGTTTTTCAGCGCAATGGCACATGGCCAAAGAGAAGCAGGAAGAGAAGAAGGACGAACACAGTGCTGATTTAAGCTCATAGTTTTTCAGCGCAACGGCACATGGCCAAAGAGAAGCAGGAAGAGAAGAAGGACGAACACAGTGCTGATTTAAGCTCATAGTTTTTCAGCGCAACGGCACGTGGCCAAAGAGAAGCAGGAAGAGAAGAAGGACGAACACAGTGCTGATTTAAGCTCATAGTTTTTCAGCGCAACGGCACATGGCCAAAGAGAAGCAGGAAGAGAAGAAGGACGAACACAGTGCTGATTTAAGCTCATAGTTTTTCAGCGCAATGGCACATGGCCAAGAGAAGCAGGAAGAGAACAAGGACGAACTCAGTGCTGATTTAAGCTCATAGTTTTTCAGCGCAACGGCAAACGCCCAAAGAAGAGAAGCAGGAAGAAGGCCAAACACAGTGCTGATTTAAGCTCATAGTTTTTCAGCGCAACGACACATGGCCAAAGAAGAGAAGCAGGAAGAAGGACGAACACAGTGCTGATTTAAGCTCATAATTTTTCAGCGCAACGGCACATGGCCAAAGAGAAGCAGGAAGAGAAGAAGGACGAACACAGTGCTGATTTAAGCTCATAGTTTTTCACCGCAATGGCACATGGCCATAGAGAAGCAGGAAGAGAAGAAGGACGAACACAGTGCTGATTTAAGCTCATAGTTTTTCAGCGCAATGGCACATGGCCATAGAGAACCAGGAAGAGAAGAAGGCCGAACACAGTGTTGATTTAAGCTCATAGTTTTTCAGCGCAACGGCACATGGCCAAAAAGAAGCAGGAAGAGAAGAAGGACGAACACAGTGCTGATTTAAGCTCATAGTTTTTCAGCGCAATGGCACATGGCCAAAGAGAAGCAGGAAGAGAAGAAGGACGAACACAGTGCTGATTTAAGCTCATAGTTTTTCAGCGCAACGGCACATGGCCAAAGAGAAGCAGGAAGAGAAGAAGGACGAACACAGTGCTGATTTAAGCTCATAGTTTTTCAGCGCAACGGCACGTGGCCAAAGAGAAGCAGGAAGAGAAGAAGGACGAACACAGTGCTGATTTAAGCTCATAGTTTTTCAGCGCAACGGCACATGGCCAAAGAGAAGCAGGAAGAGAAGAAGGACGAACACAGTGCTGATTTAAGCTCATAGTTTTTCAGCGCAACGGCACATGGCCAAAGAGAAGCAGGAAGAGAAGAAGGACGAACACAGTGCTGATTTAAGCTCATAGTTTTTCAGCGCAACGGCACATGGCCAAAGAAGAGAAGCAGGAAGGACGAACACAGTGCTGATTTAAGCTCATAGTTTTTCAGCGCAATGGCACGTGGCCAAGAGAAGCAGGAAGAGAACAAGGACGAACACAGTGCTGATTTAAGCTCATACCCAGACAACACACCTACATCCTAAGGACGTGCTTGGGAAGTCCGCGGCAGGACATTACGCACATCCCGCGGTTGTCCCGAAAAAATCCTGAAAACATCCGAAGTGAAACGCCGAAAGAAGTCCTTCTGATGTCTGCCGAGTACATTTTTAGGACCTTCGCAGGACTGCAATAGGACGTTACTATTTTTATTTTTTCCTTGGCCAGGACCCAATATAACCTCGTGTTCTTTTCAAAAGGGTCTCTACTGGTCACGCATGACTGACCAAAATACCAGAAGCAGAAGCAGTGCCTCATAGCTGCAACAGAACCAGCTTCCGCTTCTGGCATTTCGGCCATTTGCATACGGCCGAGAGCGATGCTATAGTAAAAACGACACAAAGTTAGAACACAGGCCTGGATTATGCTGCACAGTGATTTAAAACACAAAGCTTTGGCTAAAATAGTTTTATTCAAATATATGGGGCATGCTGATGATCAGGCCGAATGCTGATTCACAGCTGAATTTTATCTTTTAATAACAGCACATGAAACAGAACAACTCACATAAAGGAAGCACTAACACAGCTTTAACAGCTCCTCTCAGGCATTTCTCGTTATTGAGAGCAACAGAGCCGTACTGATGGATTGGATTGGACTGACCGCGAACTGACATCTATGATGATGGTGATGGCAGAATGCACGGGAGTTTTGATTCTTACGAATGGTTTCAATGGCAAGTTTAGCTAGCAAAATGGTGGACATGTCGCAAAACTGCACTAATTTGGAGAAGTTTTATAAATATAAAACTAGTCATTGAGTTCTTGCAAAATTCTGCAACACCTGCTTCTCCTCTTAGATAAATTTAGCTCGTTGGCGGCTCTTGCACTGCAGGTAGGAGTGGAATCGCACCAATTTACAAACATCTTGGCGTCAAACCCTCCAACTGATGCAAATAAAGCAGTATACATACACGAAAGACGCGAATTTTCTGTGAAATAAAAAACGTTCATACTCATGGCCTGGAAAAATACTCGGCCTTACATCCTTCAGACGTACACCTCGTCTCTCATGCGGATATACAAAAGTGGACACTGGCCGTACGTCCGGCGGATGTACGAAACGGATATCCGAAATCGGATTGTGTTCGTACGTCCGATGGACGTCCGATCTCGGCAAAAGACGTTCGGATCTAGCTCGGACGTCCGACGGATATCTGTGGTTGCTTGGGCCATCAGGAGTAATAAAGGCGGTCTTCTCTCGGTCGCGTTCGTCGACCTCTATTTGCGATACCCACTGCGGAGGTCAAGGGACGAAAAGTAGGTGCCATAGCGCAGGCGGTCTAGGGAGTCATCAATGCGTGGCAGAGGGTACACATCCTTTTTCGTGACGTTACTGAGGCGCCTGTAATCCACGCAGAACCTGAGGGTGCCTTCTTTCTTCGTGACGAGGACGACAGGCGATGCCCAGGGGCTCGTGTACGGTTGTATGACGTCGTCCCGGAGCATTTGTGTAACTTGGCGGCGGATGGCGTCCCGTTCTTTTGAAGACACCCGATAAGGGCGCTTACATAGTGGTCTTCGGTCGTCAGCAACGATGATTCGGTGCTTGGTGAGCGGCGTCTGTCGCACCTTGGAAGTTGATGCAAAACAGTCGCGGAAGGAATAGATGAGATTTTCTATGCAGCATTTCTGACTGGCCAAGAGATGCGGGTTTACGTCGTTCGGAATGGCTGTAGCCGTCGCCTGGCCGATGTCTGACGTGGTGGACAAAGAGCACTGCCTGGTACACTCTCCAAGCTCGTCAAAATAAGCGACGATCTCTGTCTTCGTTAAATGTTGTGGTTCACGGGTAAAGTTGGTTACTAAGATATCAGTGCGACCGTTGGCAAGCTCTACTAGGCCTCGAGCTACACAAACTTGCCGAGCGAGTAGCAGCGACATGTTTGCTTCAGCGATGCCAAGAGTGCAGGTGCTGTCACTACACTCGACTGTGACGAACTTGCTGGCTCGCGGAGGGATCGTTATGTGGTCGTCACATAGGCGCAGCATTACTCTTCTGGGCTCGGTGTTGGTGTCAACGGCTCGCTGGGCGGAAAAAGATACCACGAGCTGCCGAAGGTCGATGACCGCACCATACTCTTGAAGGAAATCCATTCCAAGAATCAGATCTTTGGAACAGTCACGTAATACGGCAAAGGAGCCAGTGAAAGTAAGACCGCGGATCTGGATGCGGCAGATGCAGAGGACGATCGGCGTCACTACATGGCCACCGGTGGTGCGAATCACGGGTCCACACCAAGGTGTCAGAACCTTACGGAGAGTAAGGCGTCCCTGGCGTCCCCGGGGCCTGGCAAGAATGCGAAGTAGTGGGCGGCCGCTACATTTGCCTGACGGCCGTAATGGGCACTTCGTTCCTGTAATGAACGTTCCATGCTTCTAGCTTCCTTGGCGAAGGCGGCGACGGTTCGCGGAGGGTCGCGCATGAGGCCAGCAAACAGCTGCTCCTTCACCCCACGCCTAAGGTGCCGCACCTTTGTAGCTTCGGGCATGGCAGGGTGGGCCCGATTGAAGAGGCGTGTCATGTCCTCTATAAACATGGCCACGCTCTCGTTGGACTGCTGTGACCTGGAACGAAGGGCAATTTCAGCATTTTCCTTTCGTTCGTTCGAGCTGAATGTGGCGAGCAACTCACGGCGAAAAGCTGCCCAGTTGGAGAAGGACGTCTCGTGGTTCTCAAACCAAGTTTTCGCCGAGCCGTGCAGTGCGACATACGCGCATTCATCAGCTTCCGCTTGGCGTCCCATTGGTTGAATGCGGCCACACGGTCAAAACTGGCCAACCAATCTTCTACATCCTCGAACCGGTCGCCGTGGAAGGATGGTGGCGACCGAGGTGCAAGAAGGACGAATGGTGGGGCACTGCCGGAGTTAGATTTATTTAATTTGTTGGGGTTTAACGTCCCAAAGCGACTCAGGCTATGAGGAACGCCGTAGTGAAGGGATGCGGAAATTTCGACCACCTGGAGTTCTTTAACGTGCATTGACATCGCACAGTAAACGGGCCTCTAGAATTTCGCTTCCATCGAGGTTCGCAGCCGGGATCGAACTCGCGTCTTTCGGACCAGCAGCCGAGCGCCGTAACCACTGAGCCACCGCGGCGGGTAGGCACTGCCGGAGTACTGACCTGTCTAGCTTCCAGTGGTGGACTCATCCATGATAAGAGGTATTGCAAAGAATGCTGCAAAACAACACAGTTGCCGAATAATTAATGATAAGAGGTATTGCAAAGAATGCTGCAAAACAACAGAGTTGCCGAATAATTAATGAAAGAGTCGACTGCTTTCCATGTACTCCACCGGTAGCAGGAAGGAGGAAACGCGAGTTGCAGAGTATGACAGAGAGGGAAGATTGACGTCATAGCTCTCATAGGCCTTGTCAGTGGTTCCAACTCGGGTTGCAGGCCTCGCATGTGAGGGCTCGCTTTGTGGACGGGTGTGGTGTCCGCGCGTCGGGGAGAAGCGTCACGCACGGCTGCCGTCGGGGTCAGGGTATGTACGGGGTGGTACCCCGCACCTCTACTAAATGTAACCGACAAACGCAGCAGGAAGCGGGAAGCACAGCCGTTTTCTAGGGCGAGGCTCGCCGAACCGGCGAGCTCCGTTATGACAAAGAAGACGCCTAGCTACGCGCTGGGAATTAAGGTTCGGCCACCAGGTGGCGCCGGCAGAGTGTCAGCAGTGTGCCAATATAATACTTCTACATTGCTATGTAGAAGTATTATAGAAATCAAGTAAAGAGCAAAGCTTGAGACTCCCTGTACTCGAATAGGCATGACAACGAGTTGTATGATCATGAAGATGAACATAAAATCTGAACTACGGTTAGTTTCCACTGTTCTGGTATTCACAGTGTTCAAGTTTACATCGGGATGGTTGAAGTCACCAGACATGATAATTTTACTCCCACACACGTGCCTCAGCATGTAATCATTAGGTTCCTCCGAAATGGGAAAGTGTAGATGGTACCGACATGTAGAAGACATTCTTGCAGATACGCCTGGCACCACACAGCTTCGACACCAGGAACATTTGGCATTAGAGAGCAAGATGCATCTTCTTGCAAAGCTGCAACACCCCCTTCTTTTGATCCTACTTCCCTGCACACAATCACATACCCGAGGTCTTAATCGGACCACAATGTGGCCTGCAGTGTGCCTGAATAAACTGATGCATGTTCAGTAAAAGTCAGTCTGTTATTACAGACGTCTTTGACAGACCAGAATATAGTCGGCAGCTCCAAACTTGGTCTACGAAAGTGTCACAAAATTCGGCGCATTTTTATTTATTTATTTATTTACAAATACTGCTAATCCCAATTGGGATTGTGGCAGGAGGGCTTAGTAAGGTTAACAGAACGCGGTCAAGCATAATTGGAACATTCAACTGGTCAGCATGTTAAGAAAAACAAACGGTAAAACGAAAATACAACCGAGCTGTGACGAAAACAATCAAATAACGCATAAAATAAGGCTAATGTCGGTAGTATTATACAAAGAATAACAAAATGTTGAAACATTGCTAGTTGTTATAATACGCAGACAATAAGTAAACAGTAAATATTATAATCGTACACTGCAAAGGCATTAACACAGTATAGGTGTTTAGTTTAAGTAACACTGCATAGTTTGACAAAAAAAAACTTACACATAAAAAAAACAAATAACCATGGGTATAATAGTAAACAGAACGCAAGCAACCAGGAATGAATAACTAATAACATGACATACTCTCAACTGCAATATTAAATTTTGTCAATGATGAACAGTTAGTAATAGATGGATCAAGGCTGTTCCATTCTCGAATTGCTAGTGGGAAAAAGGAATTTTTAAAGCAGTTAGTATGGAAATGATACTCACTTAATGTATGCGAATGTTTATGACGCGTTGATCTTGCTTCGGAAAGGGAAATATATTTAGTAGTGTCGAGTTTTAGATGTCGATTTATTAGTTGAAACATGAGTTTTAGTCGTGCGACTTTTGCACGGGTCTGCAATGATTTTATTCCTTCAATTTTCATTAATTCAGTAGGCGAATCGGTTATTTTGTATTTGTTAAATATAAATCTGACTGCTTTTCTTTGAACGGCTTCAAGTTTGGTTATATCTTGATTAGTATAAGGAAACCAAACGACGTTAGCATATTCGAGAACAGATCTAACCAAAACATTGTAGGCTAAAAGCTTAGTTTGAAAAGGGGCTAATGTGAGGCGTCGTCTAAGAAAAAAGAGTCGTTTCAAAGCTGTTGAGGTGATTTTGTCCACGTGAGCGTTCCACCTGAGGTCATGGGTTATTAGTACGCCAAGATACTTATGATTAGTCACTACAGTTAGTGGTGTGCCATTTATAGTATACCGAAAGTCGGATTTATGTTTCTTTCTAGAAACTGTCATAACAGCAGATTTAGTAGCGTTGAGTGTCATCTGCCAGTCAGTGCACCATTTTGCTATAGAATGTAATGCGTTGTTAAGAGCTTCATGATCCTCTAATGTATTAATTTCGCGATAAATTACACAGTCATCGGCGAAAAGTCGTATATTAACGTTGAGATTAGTCGTCAGATCATTTATAAAAATCAAGAAAAGAACAGGTGCCAAGACACAACCCTGAGGTACACCAGACACAACATTTACTACGTGGGAGGCTTTTGAAACAAACAAAGAAAAACACCGCCGCGCGCACGGCGTCTCGCCGGCGCTAGCCGAAAGGGGGAGTGGGGAAACCCCCGCTGGGCGCCTAGCCTGTGCGCGTGTGCTCCCTCTCCACTCCACCACCGCTCACCGACACGGCGTGCGCGGAGGGCTTGAGTCATCCACGCCGATTTCTCTAGAACATCCGAGTTGCTTCTACAGCTGACGGGGGGAAAAGGGCGTAGCCTTGCGTGCACTAAGACACGTCCTCCTCACCCGTGAAGCGCGCCCGTTCGACTCCCGGGAAAACACCACTCGGCCAGCATCGGACCAACGAGGAAACGTTCGCCAGTCTGCGGGACGGCATCGTCGTGGAACTCTGGTCGTCGGACTGCCGCAGTGCCCGGTGAACAAATTGTGTTTTGTTTGTTTACTTCTCTCTCGTGTGTTGGTGCACTCTAGGTGCAATATTGCCTTTGTACTGTAGTCTCTCTCTCGAGTTTAACTTTGCACGAGCTGCATTGTTCTGTTAATCACTTTGTATGTGTTTGTACTAGTGATTGTGAAATCCTCTGTATCGTCTCATCGCTGCATAAACCTTGTTTTGTTTTTGTAAACCTTTGGCTCCGACCCATTCTATGGCTTGCGACCAGAGAAAGCTGGGCACCGAACGCCCGAAAACCTCTTGTCACTTGGTAGCTGGTCTCCGCTGAGTTTGCCACGCTGAGTCGAGGGCATCTCCTTTGAGTCCGAGACCGCTACCCCCACACGCTCTAAGGGTGTCTGGGAGCTTCCCACGTAAAAGTGCGCGAAGTGTGGGTGACAGAAAGTAACGTAAAAAGAGAGAGAATTAAAAAAAAGTTTTTTGCATATTCGCTTTTAACCCTTGTGCCCATATATCTTCATATAAATACCTTGAAGACTCGCATAAATAAAATTGCTGCCAGGGCATCCCCTACTTTCAGCTATTTCAAATGCAATCTTAGAGATGCCCCATTAATCACCCGAAAACTTGCCTAGCAGACTTTTTTTTTTGTCCCGAACTTGAATTCTCCTTGTATGTCTGGTCCTAGAGATGCCCCATTAAAGGTACGCTAAAGAGGAATCTTTGCTCATCTTTTTACCGCGGGAACTCGATCTACACGTTCTGAGCATTCTTACAAACTTCGAATTATTGTCCTGCGCGACCGCTTTCCATAATTTAAATAGGATTAAACGTCTCGGCTCCCGCCGTTTTTTGGACTCGCCTCAGACGCTAGGAGGAGCCATCTAACGCGTGGAGTGCCTTTCAGCCAGTCGCGTGGCAGCATCGCTTTCGCTTTTATTTTGTTTTTTAGGTTTCCGTGAATGAATAGATCCAGTAAGAAACGACATAGCTGCAAATCAGGCCCACGGAAATAAAAATATGCGTGGACGCTTTGCTTTCACTGATCGCTAAGTATCACTCCACCGATGGCAAAGCAGTAAGCTGTCACCCAACTTCGCGCACTTTGGCGTGCATTCCCAGATGCCCTTGGAGCGTGTGGGGTAGCGGTCTCGGACTCAAAGGAGACGCCCTCGACTCAGCGTGGCAAGCTCAGCAGAGACTAACAACCAAGTGACATGAGGTTTTTGGTCATTCGGTGCCCAGCTTTTGCCGGTCGCAAGGCAGAGAATTGGTCGGAGCCAAAGGTTCACAAACAAAACAAAGTTTATACAGCAATGAGACGATACAGAGGTTTACACAATCACTCGTACGAGCACAAAATAATGCAATTCGAGCAAAGTTACAATCGAGAGATATTACAACACAGAAGAATTATTGCACCTAAAGTGCACTAACACAAGAGAGAGGCAAACAATCAAAACACTGTTTGTTCACTGGGCACTGCGACAGTCCGACGACCAGAGGGTCACGACTATGACGTCCCGCAGATTGGCGCGCGCTGCCTCGTTGAACCGCGGCTGGGCGAGTGGTGCTGTCCCGGGAGTCGAGCGGGCACGCTTCGATGAAGCTTAAACGGCGGCTCGGACTAGTCGACAGCGGTCAACGCCCTTATATAGGCTTGCTCCGCGTCTGTCTGTTCTTCGCGCCAAGGCAGGCGCGCACATACACACAGTATCGGATGTGCAGTCTCCTTCTTGCGCCGGGTGCGCGTCCCTGATTGGTCAAAAGCCGGGAGTGGCTTCAAGGAGCATCCAGATTTTCCGGTGCGGCGCCGCCGCTGACGCACTCGTGAGTAGGGGGAGGACATCTCTTAGCACACGCAAGGCTACGCCCTCTCCGTCAAGATAACGGAGAAACGACTCCAACAGTCCAGAACATTCGACGTCAAGGATGACGCAATCCCCCCGCGCGCCGTGTCGGCGAGCAGTGGTGGAGGGGGCAGCCACACACACAAGGAGGGTTTCCTTCTCCCCCGTTTTACGACGTGCGCCGGCGAGAGCCGTCCGCGCAGCGATGTTTTTGTTTTTTTTCAAAATTGCGCCGAATTTTGTGACAAGCCGCCATGGGACTGGCTGAAGGCTTGGTTGACTCCTACCGTCTGCGGCGAGTTCAAAAAAAGGCGGGAGGCGGGACATTGAATCCGATTTAAATTATTGAAATCAGCCACATAGGACAATAATTTCAAGTCTCTAAGAATGCTCGGAACGTGTAGATCGAGTTCCCACTGCAAAAAGATGAGTTCAGGTTCCTCTTTAGTACCCCTTTAATCACCCAAAAACTTGCCCATCAGACTTTTGTTTGTTCCCAACTCGAATTCGCCTCGCCTGTCTGGTCCCCATGCCAAGCCTATATTTAATACAACCTCTGCACAGCACGTTTTATAACCAGAAAAGAGGACCACCTAGAAACCACCAAACATCCTGAGGACGTCCTCACATGGTCCAAACGTCCTCAAGGCTTCTAAATCATCCTCAATATGTCCTCATAATGTCCTAGGTTGGATTGTCCTGGAAACGTCCTCATAACGATGTCCCCAGGTCATACGACCCAGTGAACCACAAATATCCATTCGACGTACCGGAAAGATCCAAACGTCATGTCCTAAAAGGGACGTCCATTAGATGTGCATCATAAGGATCACCGGCAAGTTTGGACGCGCGAGACGTCTACAGGACGTCAATAATATGATTGTTTTTTAAATCTAGAGCACTTCCACGAAGCATGGACACTAGATGCCTAACATATGATCTCGTGCATGTCCACCAAGCGTGAACAATAGATGTGCAAAGTATGTTAATGTCCACCAGACGCAGACATTGGACGCGTCATATATCTTCGGCGGCTTTAGTGCCACATTCGAACATATAAGAAAAGCCTGAATCCTAAGATGTGCACCATGGAAAGAATTTATTAAAGTTTTCTTCCATCAGCAATTACTGAGCGCTTTTTGGCGATAATGCAGAACATTGATAATGCAAAACATTGCCATCATTTGTGATGTAACCAAGATGTAGTGGCGGTCCTGTGACCTATTGACCTTGAGCTACTTGAGCAGAGCGCGAGACGCATGCAGATTACACTCATACGTGCTACGCCTTCGATCTCGGCGCTCGCACACACTTTTCGTTTCCTAAACTTAATTACTCCTTAATTATTGGCTTCGGCAAAACATACACATGTTCATGTGGCTGTCTGCAAAGCCTGTCTGCAAACTGCCTCCCCCCCTACTTAGGGAATTATGGTGACAGGTACCAGCAGTCGGCACTAACTCCTTCTTGGATCGGCAGAGGCTTAACGATCCCTAACAGTGTCTGAAACAAGATGCACTCTAAGTTGCTTAGCATTGTAAGTGACCAGAGCTATACGACAAGTGTGTCAAGAATTGTAGAAAGAGTGCTTGTGAATGTCTGAAGCTGAAAAAGAGTCACAGCATATTCTTATTTTCTTTATTATGACATTTTTACCTACGACTTTTCTGATGCAGAAATTCTAAATAAAAAGCACTGCTGCTAAGTAACTTGTCATTGTTTTTTAAAATGGTGCAGTTCTATTACAAAGGTCATTTATTTTTCCTTCCTTGCTTTAGTGCACACACTATTGATTGCAAGCACCTGCTGTATTGCTGTAAGAGGGCTGCATTACGCTTCAGCAGCTCTCGATTGCTGCTCTGCAACGCTGGCTATGTACTTTTGTGGCCAGTGGATGCGACAAATATCCAACTGCGAGGTCTAGTGCACATCCATTGCTAAGGGTAAAGAAGCACTTTTGGTGATTTATAGAATATCTTCAGTGTGTTCCATGGACAAATTAGGATATCCATTAGAAGAACATTATATTATCATGGATATCTCCTGGATGCAACAAATATGCAACCATTTGATCTAATGCACATCCTATGCCAGAGGTGCCGATGCATTTCTGATGATCTATGGAACATCTCCGGTGCATTCCGTGCACTAATTAGGATGTCTATAAGAAGTACACAATGTCCAGCACTATAGGCATTCTTAGGATGTTCAAAGGACATAAGTGGTTATCTGGGGAGTAGGTTCGTTGTCCTCAAAATGTCATTTCGAGGACATATCTGCGAACACGCATGCATTAAACTTGGCTTCTTTGCTCGCCTGGAAGAAAAGTTCTGCCGCACCCAAATGCAGTTTTTCGCCGATTCCTGAAAATGCAGGCAAGTTTAGATGTTAAATTACTTATCGAAAGACGAAGTCCATCATAAGCTACCTTGTAGTCGGCGTTGAGTAGATTGCGCAGCAGAACTTTTCGTAACAAGGACAGATAAATACGGAACACGCGGTATATTTTCACGATGTCAGCCGATAGTCGTGCGCGGCAATTTTACCGCACAAGGAAACGACGGGTTGACGCTAGCCTGCTGATAAATTGTCAAAACAGCGCAACCAGCTTCAATGTGAATTCTGTGTGTGAGCAAACATTTTTTGCCAGCCGAGGCCTGGTTTCAGAAGCGAACACATTGAACCTGGGATATTATTGATTTTGTAGATGGAAGTGCTGATTGCAATTAAGACCATTTTCTTCAGGTTGGTGGCAAGGTTGGTTGAGAAGCGGATCATGAACGCGATGACGAGGACATGGCGACTTTTTAGCGTAAGCTTCAAACGTGACAGTCTGACGTGCCGCTGCCACGTCGATTTTGAAAGTGCTCCGCAGCCACAGGTGTTTTAAGGCGAAAACCTTTAAAGGGGCCCAGAAACACAATCTTAGTTGACTGTTTTGCCTGTTGATCGCATACAGTGAGTTATAATTGTGCTATTAGCGTCGGTAATACCTCGTATATTCCGTTTTTTAATATTTTAATGTCCTCCCAAAAACAAATTCATGGCTCTGATGGTGTCGCCACACAGTGGCGGGTTTTAGCAGCGGATATGACATCACCTGGCGCGAGCTTGATGATCGGACAAACAGTAAATATACTGCAAATTGTGTGAATAAATAGAGACACATTTTTTCACCTGTCTGCGTTTTATATTAGGTCAACAAAAATAACTTGTTTGTCTTAGATAAAAGCCCTGCAAAGCAAGTAAAATAAAAATACACCACCAGGGGCGCTCTGGCATAGAAACGACGCTGCCAGTCTCAGCAAGAACGAGTTACAGAGAGCAGGCAACCATGGAGTAAAAACTCATGGAGGAGTAAATTTGTAATAAGGGAGTAATTACTCATTCGCATCCACCCAAGTATCCACCCACTCCACCTTGGGGGATTCCCCTAAACATCTGACCAACACTGTTCCCACTTCGAGTTATTGATCAATTCGCTCTCGCCCTGCCATAAGCTTGCCGTCCCGGTTAGCTCAGTTGGTAGAGCGACTGCTCAGGTGAAGCGGTGGTCCCGGGTTCGAACCCCGGACCAGGACGAATTTTTCTTTAACTACGAAGTTTCTGAGAAAACTAGCTTTCCTTTGTAGCCGTATGGCTGCGCTTGGGTGGATGCGAATGCCTTACATGTGCGACGCTGGTATATATGAATAATGATTTGCGGACTGCTTTATTCTGTCCTTCGCTTCCTGTATATTCCCTCCTCACATGTTACTCCTATTGGGAGCCTGTGAGTGTTTTGAAAAATGAATACCCTGTTGAGAACCTACCAGAGAAGGGCAACAATTGCTTCAGCTAATTGCAGAGCAATTTATAGCAAGGCTAGGGAGTAGAAGCTCAATGCCTAAGGGAATGAATGGCGAGGCAGCATAGACAGCATCAGCCCCACTTATTTTGCAATCAAACCATTAAACAGTTAGAAATTACAGGTTGGAAGGTGGTGAAAACATCCATGGTTGTATTATCACAGTGGCAATTGGTGTGCATTTTTCAAATTACAGAGTACACGATTCCCAAGCACAGCAATGCATGAAACAGTGAAAACTTCATTGTACGGTCGATATGAGAATAGAAGCTTTTTGGCACACTTGCTAAATGTTGGTACCTCATAAACAGTGGCACAAAACAGCCCATTCATGTGTCTTGGCAAATCCATGTTAGTAGTTAAACTAAGACCATGACGTGACAGCAATTTTTTAGATGGAAAGCTGTGCTGTTGCGCATGCAGACAGATATCATGGGCACAAGGTAATATCTACCTACACACTTTGGTATGTGGCGCTTTTCTCTTATTTTCTCCTTAGAATTACATGGGTGGTGGAGCCTTTGTAGGCTCAGGCCACCTGCATTTGGCTCGGTTGTCGAATACCATGTATACCTTCGTTTACAAGTGAAAAAGCAGCAGGCCAACCAATGTCCGAAATTCTCGGTGATATCCCAACATGATCTTTCACCTTGCCTACTGGCTCACAGACCTAAGGCCACAAGAGCCAACGAAGGGACACAATGGTCGTGAAACCTTTGGCTGCAGTCTTAATTACAATTTCTTCCTATCTTTGTCGCAACACTCGTAGGCACAGCTTTTTCCGCAACTTTCTACATCGAAGCAATCAAAATGGACACATTCAGGCCGTTTCATCAACCGCAACGGCAATACAATCTTGCTGTGGCATTCTTTAAACGTGAAGCTCAACTGAACGCCTGGCATTCACATCCACACAACTTTCAGTGCAAAGTAGCATGCAGGCGTGACAGACAAGGTGAAAGGTTCACTGCACAGTTGTATAATGCATACACAAAAATGAAACATCCAATGCGTGACGCAACTGATAGGACCTGACGATTGAAATTAATGATCATCAGTGCTTTAAATCTGCACCATAAAAGACTTGTATTTCATGTACTGCCCACCTTCCACCATTTCAAAAATATTCTTCCGCAAAAGGAAAGCTTACCTCCGCTTTTACACTTGTTGCCCACGCAATTGCCTGCAGCTGCCTTACCGAGCCACAAAATCATGCAAAGCCAGCTACGCAACTTTCTGTGAACCCATTTTCAACAGTAGCAGGCACTGAATCAATTTACATTACCTGAAATGCTCACTTACTTGTCGTAAGACTGCGAACTATTCGCAACATTTTGAAATGCAGCACAAGTAGCATGGGGGCGGCCATATGGTCGAGCGCTTTTGGGGCTCCTAGTGGTGAATACAAGCACGTTTGAAAAAGAAAATAAAGATGTCTGCAATGCTGTAATCACCGTGGTTGTAATGTGCTTTGAAAACTTGTCGAAATGCATGCCAGCAGTTCGGAATCTAGCGTGTTTTAGTTTCGCTAGCACTGAATAACGTGCACACCTCAAGACGTGTAGTCATTAAAACAGTACAGATACAGCATTTCGGCTGTATGTTCTGTCTGTGTAATTAAGCATAATACATTAGTAAATATAGGATGCCACATCGAAAATTATTAATTCATGTAAATAGCAAATGATTTCTTCCTGTCCTGGTTTCAGTGTTCAGCAGCCGATTAGCAACATGGACTAATTCAATTCTGAACAGGTTATAAGCATACAGAAACAACAATGCTAATTTGAAATTATTTTGTAGGCGCACACAAATTGAAAGTTACGATCGATATGCATTAGTGTGCTATGCACCGTTTCAAAGAAGGAAACACGCAACTGAAGGTTTAATGTCCATGCTCATTTAAACGTCTTTTTTGTTGTAAATGGTTCATTGTTTGCTGCCGAATCGCCAAGCGTAGTTCTTCGAACAGGTGTAATGTATGCTGAACCAAATATAGGTCAGCATCTCCAAACCTGGGCAACGAAAGAAACGTTAATAATTGCTTCAGCCTTATGCGCGTGCATAAGCTCGCGCAAGCGATGCATACTTGCGTTGTGAAAGCATAAGTAAACATACTTTTATGTATACGGACATTTTACTTATTTGCGTGAGTGATATAACTGCGTAAAGACTAACTGAGGGCCTTTATCACATTGATTAACAGTGGTGCTGTTATCAATTTTAGCAGCTTCTCGGCGCTACAACAATACAGTCTTGATTACCCTTCATCTAAATAGCCGTTTCAGACCTTCTCAGGCACTTAACAATGCATAACACCTTGCCTTGAAATTCTTCCCCCTTCTCATTACCTTTTAGAGCGCAGCTCTTTGGCGCCTGTTTCTGCGTTTCGTGGCATCGCCGTTGTAACCAGCAGTGGACACCTTAGTCGCACTTTAAGCTGCGAAACCAATGGAGCGGGAGCTTGCAAAGTAGAAGGCAAAATGGGTAAATTGGTTTTTGAGGAAAGGAAATGGCGTACTATCTGTCTCACACATCTTGGTGGACACCTGAACCAGATGGAAGGCGCATAACTGCCCTCTTGAAACAGTGGACACCTCAATCGTGCTTTAAGCTATGTGGCGGTAGTGACAGATGTGCGCTGCATGTGTTGGCATTGACAACGTTGCACCAGAAACGTGGCACTGAAGCCATAGCCCTTCGGCGTCCGTTGTGTTCACTGGCGTAGGCGTTTTACGCTCCGATCATTTTAAGGAAAGGAAATGCGCATAACTGGCTCCCTGGGTCAGTGGACGCCTGAATCGCGCTTATAGGTACGTGGGGTGATGAGAGAGAGATGTGGGCTGCAGGCATTCACAACGTTGAGAGAGAGATGTGTGCTAGCCGTATGTGTTAGCGTTAACAACGGTGAACGAAGTCTCGCGATCAACCATTAACTGCCACCTACCAGGGTGGCAGGGTGGGTGGGAACTTTAATGCAGATATAAAAACAAGCAAACAGGAATTCCTTGCCACTCATGTAGGAGAACATCCCATTCCTCTCGCTCGTAACGGCTCCCATAGCTGTGACAACCTCGCAATATACTTGCACAGACCTCATCTTTGAGAACCAGGCATTGGTGCAGCAAGTCGAGCATATATTTATCTATTTCTTGAGGAAGGAATATGTGTGAAAAATAACAAGTTGTATGTAATTGTAAACGCATGTCTTGCTCGAATTATTTGCCTCAATCTATCGAAAAGCTGAAACAACTGATGTGCTGTGCTCAAATTTCGCATTAGAAAGTAACGTAATAGTCAGCAATTTTTTCATATTTCTGTTTTCTCTTCCATCCACCTGGCAATAGAGGATACATGTATATCTGTAAGGGCATCCCAATTTCAACTACTCCCTTCGCCTGTTCTTTTTGCAGACACCTACATTCCCATATATTACCTGACATTCACTGCCAATGTGCAATGAATAAGTGTAACTGGGCATTTAAACAACTTTTAGTAGGCCATTTAATTTTCCCAGAGCTTACATCACACTGTACTAAAATAGAAACACCGGCGGGGAGAACAGCAGACATTTCAAAACCTTTAGGCTGATAAATGGCGGCAAAATCAAAGGATGGTAAGAGTGCTCAGAGAGAAAAAAAGCCACCTCATGAACACCTGGCCAGAGCCACCCTAGGAAGGGATGAGGGGAAAATTTAGTCTGGAGACATTACCTGACTGGCCATATTAAAAAATTGTTTCTGAAACTGAACTATTTTCGTTGCACCATTTTGTGTTGTGCGACTATTATAGATTTTATTTAAGGTGGCAGGTGCTGCATGATAAATGGTGCAAATGAAAAACAATACAGTAGGAAATAATACAACATATGGTTTCCAAATTAAAAAATTATAACTTTTATTAAAGTGCACATACAAACAAGAACTTGGATAATCATTGGATAATTTAAATGCTTGGAGCAAATTGAATTCACTGGAGATAAATGCAACCAAAACAAAAGCCGTGCTTTTTTCCACAAGGCAGTCTCCGATGCCTATCATGCCCTCAAATAATAATCTAATTTTTGGCCACGTTCCTATTGAAGTTGTTGATGAAATGAGAACACTAGGCATTTATTTCAACAAAAATATGTCCTGGGGTAGGCACATAAATGAAATAATTTCACGCCTGGCAAAAACGGTAGGTATTTTAGCAAAACTCCATTTCTTCCTACTGCCGAAAATTAAGCTACATACCTATAGTTATTCTTGTCTCAAATAAACTATTGTTTCCTTCCATGGGATACAACAACTACACGAACAAATTTAAATCGAATATATGCACTACAAAAAAAGGCTATTTGCCATTGCCATATAGCTGGAAAAGACTACTACACTCATTTATTTTATTTATTTATTATTACCCTCAGGGTATAAACATTACAGAGGGGAGTGGGTTGTATTCAGTAAAGAAACAAAAAATATGCACACTAATAAGAACATACAAGTAACACTGTAAGTGACAGTTGATGTTGGTTACAAAAGGATCTAAACAGTCCCATAACACTTAATTAATATAACACAACGAAATTCACGATAACGTTTGAGAGTAGGCAGTGGTGAAATTAAATAATATATGAACACACAGGAAGAGAGGTAGGTTTTTATACAATGTTAAGAAAAACTGGCATGGTCTATATTGGGCACGGCAGACTGAAATAACCAAAATTTATTGATTGTTGCAACTGAAGAGGGAAGGCGGTTCCAGTCTTCAGATATGCGGGGTATGAATGAATCAGAGAAACATTTAGTGTTGCATGAATTTACGCCAACTTTGTGAACGTGGTCAATGCGTGATGATAGATATGAAGGCGGAATGAGCAATTTACCGTGTAAGCCATCATGGTCTTATGAAAGAGGCAGAACCGTGCATGCTTTCGACGAGATGTGAGGGGTAGCAGATTGAGATTAGACTTCACTGAGGATACACTAGCGGTGCGGTGATAATTAGAGAAGATGAAACGAGCTGCATTATTTTGAATAATTTCTAGCTGGTTAATGAGATCAGTAGTGCCTGGGTCCCAAACTGACGATGCGTATTCAAGTTGCGAACGAACTAACGTTTTGTAAAAGAGAAGCTTGGTGTTAGAAGGGGCCGAGCGGAAGTTCTGTTTTAAGTAGCCTAGCATGCGGTTAGCTTTGTTGACAATGAATTCGACATGACTGTTCCAGCTAAGGTTAGAAGCGATATGAATGCCTAGGTACTTGCATGATGCTACTGATTCGAGAGCTACATTGTTAAGGCGATACGTAGGTGAGTTGCTAGATGACCTTGATACGTGCAGGAATTTACACTTGATAACGTTTAGCGTCATTTGCCATGCTTTGCACCAAGAGGAGATGTTGTTAATGTCAGTTTGAATTGCGCGTGCGTCATCATCGGTTATTATTTCACGGAAAAGGATGCAGCCGTCTGCAAACAAGTGAATTGATGATGTAACAGAATCAGGCAGGTCATCAATGAACATTAAGAAGAGTAAGGGCCCAAGCACGGTACCTTGCGGAACGCCAGAAAGAACGGGGTGTAAATGTGAGTTAATCCCATTAGTTGCTACAAACTGCTGACGGTCTGTTAAAAAGCACTCAAGCCATTTTAGTACGTCAGTATCGAGCCCTATCATGTGCAGTTTTAGTAGCAAAAGCCGCTTTTTAAGAATTTCAAAATAATGTCAGTACACTACCTCTACTCGTATAACTTTGCAGTTCGCTACAAACAGCACATAACTACCTCTGAGAGTACAATGCTTTTGATTGCCAATTTAACAACACTTACACGAACATATCCTTTGCGTTCTGCTCATAACTGGACAGTACCTTTCGTACGAACGACGTTTGGCCAGCAAATGCTCGCACATACTCTGTCCACTCTGTTAAACTATTTTTGCCAAAATAAAGTTAATATTGAAAATGTTAATAAGAAAACAATACATTTGTTGAGGATTTGCGGGGTCGCAGCGGAGCACCAGAGCAAGATGACCAACGTGGCAGGCTTCTAGTTCCGAACAGCCCGTGCCGGGCTTGGGCTCCGAGCACGCGCTGTCCATCTTTACTTTCTTCTATCGCGGGAACGCCGATCTCAGCACCTGCGCTTTATAGCGCCGCCGGGCGCTATAGGGCCCCCCGCCTAGACGGAACATCGAAATGTATGCGCCGACGGGGCAGAGATGGAGTAGCCACGGCAAGCAAGCAGGCAGCTAGAGGAACAGTGTCCCCACGGGGTCGCTACAAGGTCCGGTAAGTTCATGTCAGGGGCCGGGAAGAGCTGTCGGGTGGAGTGCGCGGGCTCAGGTGGACGAGCCTGGCTGCTGCGCAACGGGCGAAGGATGCAGGGTGCCGAGCTGACAAGGGTCATGGGGGCAGGGGAGGCCATGGTCGGGCCGTCACCGGCTGTAGTGCTGCCCGCTGACACAAGTGTCGTCAGTGTTGGAACGTTGCGGCTGATGTCCATGAGGATATGATGCGCCGTGTACGCGGTCACAAGCACAGGAGCGGCCGAAACGGCTCCATGGACTGACAGCAGCCCAGCAAACCACAAACTTCCCATAGATGTCCATATTAAGTCTGAACGTCTATGTACCAAACCGAAATCTCTCAGACGTCTTATCTACCAACCTTTTTTCGTGGAAAAGCTGCAGACGTACCCACGACATTAAATCTGCCTTAACCTAGACTCCTCGTAGATATTACTTGTCACGTCCTGGGTATGTAAGCGAGATAATAATTTAAGAATTCCATATTTTTCAAACGTTAAATATTTCGTGTTGCCTTACTGCATTTAAAGTTGGAAATCGCTGTTGACTACAAATTGGAGGCATGACCAGCGCTGCCTGTGTTTTTGTGTTTTTTTCGTGCTCGCTTCACGACAACATTATCCTACCTAGAAAGAAGAAAAATACGGGAAGTAGTAAAGACAAATCTGAATGCACACGCATCAGGTTTCTGACTCAACTGTACGCAGTTGGTTTGAAATGCCAGTCACTTTGGTCAGGATTCGCATTGTTATTTCATTACTATTCTTACATTCAATTTATACCTTGTGCTACAGCCTGCAAGCTATCTCAACCACACTGAAAAGTGAGGACACACTAAAAAACTTTTTTGTTATTTAGCAGCCAGGACTATATAATAACCATTTTTTCTGATTAAGCATGTTTTATTCAACTTATCCAACTATTTAAAGTACAAGAATTGGTTCAGTTCAATTTTTGGGAGTTATTTTTTTTCAAAAATGTCTTAAATCTGCTAATCGCGCTAGCAATGATAACTATTGGAGCGGCGGCCCCCTTATCCCAGCAAACTTCCGAACCTCATCTGCCCACCTGCCCTGATCCTCTCTGCTGTGCTTGCATTCTCTCTGAATCCAGCCCGTTACCCTAACGATAATTGGTTATCTTGCCTTCATGCAATATGCGCTGCCCATATGCCTGTTCTATGCCGCGGACAGGCGGCGGCGGGGAAAGTGCGGTGAATTGTCTAAGCCGCCATCGCGTTGTAGTTCGTATCGTATTTTATCAATAATAGCGCAAACTGCGCATGGCGTTTGCAGCTGTGAAAAAAGTAATATGCTACAATTTAAAAATAAACTTATTTTTCGTGCCACAGCAAGCCTGCTACTAAGTACAAAAAAGAGACGATACAAAATATGTGACAGTTTCGCACATCCGCACGAGGCTAGGTTCAGCCATGGCGGCAGTGTAGAGCGCAGGGCGTGTGCGGTTTCTATCGTGTTCCGTGGGAACATTGTGTTTGAAGAACCTCGACACAGAATTAATTATTCCCTTATTATTGCTGGCGAGATTGTTCAACCGTTCTTTCCTTGATGGAGCTGAAGGAAGACAGTTTGCTTGCTTTTACTACTCGGCGAAGTGGACCCGTCAGTACGAATTAGGACTACAAGTCGTTTTCACCGGCTGGGATCGTGACCTTTCTTGGTGCGTACTCAGTCTCAGTTTACTCATTGAAGTGTATTTTATGCTATTTTTGCGTTCGTAATGAAAAAATTCTAACGCATTTATCGGCACGTTATATTTTTACGCTCACTCGTTTGGCTGTTTTGCCAAACTCGCTGTGTATTGAAACAAAGGCTGGTGATGTATGCAACTGGCCTCTACTACCGAAATGTGGGCATGCGTTCGGATGGTGTGCCGAAGTGCGTGTGCAAGCACACTCCGCTCAGCACGACTGCCTTTTAGTGCTGCAAGGGCAACCTTCGACGCCTCATAGACTTGCGTCGGTAAAAGTGGCGTAAATTACTGGGTTTGTTTGTTGTGGTTGCTGTGCCATTCTCTTGTCACCTGTAAAAGTGAACAATTATGCTTTCTTTTGCAGCAACCCTGGCTTATTGGGCTCGGCAGAAGAGTATTGATGCCACCGCAGCTGTTAACCTGATGATTATGCTCAACGAGAAGATTCAGTGAAAGCGCCGAGCGCAATAAAATACTGACGCACTCGGAAGTCATCTGTAGTGTTTTGGGCTCCCATGATGGCCATGTACTCGCTTACTCAACTGTATTTGAGCTAGCTAGAGTGCTTGGACGTCCCGACGACTCCATAGGGAAGTCTGTGGCTGGGATGCAGTAGGTCTCCGTTCCATCTGGAATTGTAACAGGTGTCAGCTGGTTCCAGTCTGGAAATGTGTCTCTTAAAACAGTAGGACTGGAACCAGTTAGAAATTTTCACCTGGATATTGATCTATGTATAGTCATATTCTCTTTATATAGACGTCTAGGCTACGTAGACTGGGCGTACTTACATGTTCACAAATATCTGATAAATGTAGAGCGTGATGTCTGCAGTACGTACCTACAACGTGAACTGGACCCCAATTTTCATGTTGTAGGTACGTAGATTTTTCGTAAACGGTACTAATATGGATGTCTAATGGAGGTGTCTAATGTCCAGCGTAAATATCTTGCTGATGTCTATGGTACGTTTTATGGTTTACTGGGAGCTGTGGTGGGACCGTCAACATAACGGCGACAGCTGTGACGATGCCGGAAGAAGCTCCTGGGCTCAATGCCAGGCGCTTGGGTGAAGCGGGAGTGGCAGTCCGGAGCGACTGGCCAATGGTGATTCGCGTGTGGGCATGGTCGGCAGTGGGTGGCTGCAAGAAGGTTGTGGCAGTTACAGGCCGTACAGCTGAGACTGCTACATCAGATGGCTGGCTGACAGCAAGAGACACAGCTGGTGGATGGACAACTGCCGCACTACTCGGTGTGGGTGGCTCGACCATTCGTTGCTGAAGGTGGCTCAATTAAGTCAGGCACCAAAGCAGACGCTTGCTGCGACAGTGTCGAGCTGCCAGGGTCAGACTCCGAGAAGCGGTTGACAGTACTGAGGGCTTGGGGTGGGGCCTCTTGGGAAGGCGATGTGGCCGCCAGGGTAGTGGGGCTGGTATGTGGCATCTGCTGCGGTGGCGGCAATCTCACTTCGCCTTTAGCACGATCGCTCAGGTCAGTGACAGACGGCTTTGGCAGAATGAGCGATGACGCGGCAGGTGAGCTTTCGGCTGGCAGCGATGCCACGCAGTAGGTTACAGAAGTTGGCGGAATGGGGCACTCGTCGAGGAAGAGCTCCACTGACGGCAGCACTATTGGAGATGAGAGAAGTTGCTCATCGGGCTGTGCCGCGAAGACGCTGTATCGTCCTTATTGGAGGCGGTATGGCCGGAGGCGCTGAACAGGGTGGTGCGAGGCGCATCTGTCGCTGAGTTCGCTGACGTGGCAAACCGCGGTGGGCCAGGCACATCACTGAGCTGCTGAGGGAATGACTGCGGACTTGGGACCGTGGAGTCGTCGCACAGTGCTGCTAGCGTGTCCGGAGTAGCAGGACGTGCTGTCGGAAGCGATGCGGCAGCGTCTGGTGCGGTCGGTGCTAAAGAAGCCGGGCCGGAGACGCTGGACTGGAGTGGCGGCGAGGGGCTGCTGAGGCGGGCCGGGTTCTGATGAAGGCTGCGTGGGTGCGAGCGAGGCCGGTGCAGGGCCAGAGGCTGGCGGCGGCGAAAACGGGTCCGCTGCGTCGTAGAGCGGCGGTGGAACATAGTAGGCGCCGAAGTCAGCCAAGACGGCCGCACGCAGCTCATCGTATGTCCGGCAGCCGAAGGCAGAGTAGGTGAGCCGACGCAGGAGGTCGGGCGGGAGGAATCGCAAAGGACTGCGTGTTTAAACGGCTGGATAGTAATACCGTTCAGGTACATCGCAGCCTCCAGTTGGGCGAACCACCCGCCGACGCCTGCAGGCCGGAACGCTGGGAGCAGCGGGTCGAATAGTTAAAGGATCGTTACCTTGCCGCTATGGTGTTATAACAGTGTATGAGAAATCAGGCCGGAGCTCTCACGGAAAAGGTAACCTCATTTTCACTTAGATGTGTAAGGAGCCATTTGCCTAGCATTCCGTCATCTAAACATGGCGTTTAAGTCATTTTAAAGGGTGATGTGGTCATCAAGGACAGCAACATCACATAACCATCCACAAAAAAGGAGCATGCAGAATAGAATGTTAGCACGTTGATCATAACATAGGTTAGCAAAAACAAAAGTCTATGAATACTATTCATACAATGTTTGTCTTTAGTGCTTGAGAAAGCTGTCAGGTTAAGCACAAGAATATACAACTTATATTGTACAGTTTATACATAAGGACTGAATTATATCTCGGTGCTGAACATTTCAGTTTTTATTTAAAAATGCAGTAACCTTTTCCCGGTGCTAATTTCAGAACCCATTCTTTTTTTTTGGGGGGGGGGGGTGAATATTAATCCCAACAAACACAAAACCTCCTCAAAATCTCCCAAAAATGACCCATCGGGACATCTGGAATCTCCCCAGGAGGTGCTCATTTTTCCCGAACACATCTAAAAAACGTCCCCACAACTAGCAATGTCCAAAAAGTTGTGCGTCCCATGGAAAGCCCCAAAAGGTTAATGCTCAATTTCTCGGCTCTGGTTCAATAAAATTATTCCTTATTTTTCGTGCAGCCTGCAGGCATCCAAGCGCACATATGTGACAAATTTCAGGTGCATACTTACGTTACAGGTGGTGTAATCCACCTTTCCACTCGTCTGAATGCGTGCTGGCTCGGCCGTTCTGCACTTATCCGTTTACGTGAAATGTCCTAGCATTTTGCACACAAAGGAAATATGAACTCAAAAAGTCACCCAATTTGGCTCATATAAGAGCAAATAGCAGCGCCATACAGAAGTAATTTCAGTTTACTAGGTGTGCTCTTAGCACGAATTGCATCCTGTCGTCCATGCCGGCGACCGCACCATACACCACCACAATCAAAATGCATTCATGTTTCAGTCAAAGAAAAACAATACAGACCGAATTGAAAGTCCGTGCCGAAAAACTTACGTTCAACGGCGCCAATCTGAATGAATACAAACAGCAGACGCAAACGTATGCACCATTTAATACACAGTGTACATACGGCGCCATGCATATGATGGCCACTTTTTTCTCCAGCCCTGAGAAATCTGCAATATGAAGCAAGTAAAACAGAATACAGGCTGAAAGTTGATGCACCTTAAACGAGCATTCTAAGGTCTTCAAAAGCAGATATGCACATGCAAAAGCAAACGTATGTAAAGAGCAACTTCGGTGACAAAAGAAAAGACGAGATGGGCGTACGCTGCAGACACGCAGTTTCAGCTCACGGATTTTCTGCAAGTTGAAACCCCCCTCACGCTTAGAGACTCGGAGCAAGCTTCAGCGACGTGTTATCAAAACAGAAAAAAAATATTAGTTCTACTATATAGGCGAAAATAAAAAAAATGCGAAAAGGGCCTGCAGTATGCTTAAATAAATAAATTAAATAAATAATTAAAATAAACCAACATACCTTGACGACGTTGCCTACGGAAACCCAGGGATGAAATACAAGGCTGCAACAGCTGAAACCATAAATTAAACGCAGGCTTCTGTCCTGCGCCTTCTCACAGCACAGCGAGCGCTCAAACTACGCGTTACACCCTCGTAACGATCCTGGGAGTTTTATTTTCTTGTGACTAAGTGTGGGGATAAGACTGCTTGGAACCAGGCGGGAAGGTGAACGTGCTCAGGTAGTACGTGCGGTGGCGCGCTGCATCCATGGTGCGGCAGACCGCGCATGCGGCACAGTCCAGCGTGGGAGTCGAGATCAAGGCACGATTAATCCAGTGGGAGAGAGTCAATATAACCACGCGAACACTGCACAAACTATACCGCTGCGGCAGGATGGCTGCGCGGTGGCGAAGTTGGTAGAGCAGGCTAATCCATGGGCACTCGCAGAAAGAGAGTGGTGGGTCTCGGAAGGTCCTTCCCGCCTCAGACCGTAGTAGACGTACGGCCACGCTGCCACCACCAACGTGCTGCAGTCGTCGGAGGCGCTGAGGAATGCAGGGTGCGTGCGAGGAGTCACCTATTGCCACGAACTCCGCTGCCACGAACGCCGCCTCGAACAGCGGCATCAGTAGGGCCGTGGAGCTGCGCAAAGGACTTGCGATGCGCAGCCGCGGCATCAGTTCCAAAAGGAATGGTGTGGGCACGCCGAGGTGCGCGGGAAAACTTCCGTGAATCCGTAGCTACGAAGTCCACGACAGCCCAGTTGGCGCAGCGACGAGAGCAAGAACTGCCGCGCGCTGGGGCTTGTGCTCGAACGTCTGGGGCAGCGCGAATATAAGCGCGCGCAAAATGGCGTCCGTCCAGCGAGGAAGCCGGGCGAGCGACGGGAGGCCATTACCGCACTTCTGCTAGACAGCGGCGCAGCGAGGAGTGCCGATAGTCGGAGACGCCTGGAGGGACCACCACACAATTTTGAAGTTGGGCGCAAGCTGGGAAAACGCTAGAAGACGGGAAAGATGTTGACCGCCGCTGCCGGCGGCGCGATGAAAATGCAGACCGCCGCCGCCTGCCTGCAATGGAGCCGACGGCCCACGTGCGAGAAACGCATGCACCGAGAGAGATGCGGGGTTAACCGCTTCCTTCGGCTGTTCGAATGAAACTGCCGTTTCATCTCTCAAAACGACGAGTGCAAGAGCAAAACCTTCTCTCCCCGCAGCTTGTGGCGCGAAGGAGAGAGAAAAGAGAGCGCGAGCAGTCGATTTTTATTTCTTGTTGAAAATCATTGGTCCCAAAACGTTATGCCCAGTTACATTTCTGGGACGAAAATGCATTAACTCGCTTTTGTTGCTGCTTAACACTCCAGAAAAAACGTTTCTAGGCCTTTAGTGGGAGCACTGCCTTTTTGCTTGTGTTTCTATGTCGTGCCTCTATGGTCTGGAAACGTTTGATAAACGTTGTACTGGGACTGGGACATTCCATCCTTTTTTGGAGTTTCTGAGGAGGTTTTGTGTTTGTTGGGTTACTTCTGACAGAAGAATTGCCAGAATTTTTTCGGTGACATAAGTGGCATCTGTATGCAGTTAAACTGACATGCAGTTCAGCTTGCTAGTTTGTTAGTACCAATGTTTGATTTACCTGTATTTAATGCCCACATTTTTGTATTTACATATACAGCAGTGCTTACAAAATGAACTGCTATCGTCAGAGGGAATGTAGTAGAGCAAGAGTCGAGTGATCAGGCCTTGAACCTAAAAGATAAATCCAAGTTAGTTTCCAAAAGCCTCGTTGAGCCTAAAACTAATTTTAAAAATGAGTAAAAACAAAAGGTAAACTATGTGCATCTAAAGTTGTCACACTTCAGCAAGTGGAATGGCATGTCTGTCTTATCCCCTTCCCCTCTTGATCAGTTTATCTGGTATTCATCAGTTCACAACTATTTCTTGCTTCCAAATCACTGTTCATTGCTTCGAGTCATGGAAGGAAACGTGAAAGCAGGAAACACTTCCCAAAAATTAAATTTTTCTGCTGAAAAGAAATACACCCAGTATGAAAAGAAATCCGCTGATGAGTGAACCGCCATGGAAACCAGGATGCAACACTTTTCCATGATGTTTGTGCATGGTTTGCATTGATGTTGGCTTATTATAGTTATGAATATTGTTGGTGTCCGCACATGCAGTGCAATAACCACCTCAACAACGTTATTAAGCAAACAAGGGAAGGGATATGAGGGGCTCGTTATAAATATGAAAGAAGCCAACAGCCACAGAAACCAAGGGGCACAGGGGATTTTTTTTTAAATTTAATTTATTTATTTATTTTGTGGTGTTGATCAATTTAGAATATTACTGAATATGTTATCGCTTAAAGCTGATTAGAAAAGCAGAAGAAAAAACAACCACTGCCGCCGGTGGGATCCGAACCCACGACCTCCGAATTACGTGTCCGGTGCTCTACCTCTGAGCTACGGCGACGGCTGTCAAATCTTCTGCTTTCGGGGGTATTTATGTTTACAAGTAACCTAACCTTGAGAGTGTTCATCAGCGCCACCCACGTTCATAAGCGGTGGACGTAGAACGTCCTGAGTTGCCGCAGGTGTGACGTAGAACGTCATCGAACGGAGAGGGTGGAAGCTGCGTGAGAACCCTCTTATGCTTCCTATGGCGTCAAGGCTGCCAGAACCGAGGCCCTCGCTAAGCAATTAAGCAAACAAGGGAAGGGGTATGAGGGGCTCGTTATAAATATGAAAGAAGCCAACAGCCACAGAAACCAAGGGGCACAGGGGATATTTTTTAATTTAATTTATTTATTTATTTTGTGGTGTTGATCAATTTAGAATATTACTGAATATGTTATCACTTAAAGCTGATTAGAAAAGCAGAAGATAAAACAACCACTGCCGCCGGTGGCATCCGACGTTATGGTTCTGTAGCGGCCTACCATGCAATTGCTACGATGGTCCGGCTGAAAAAGAAGAAGACTAGTGACAACTTACGTGTGCGCGCAGGCAGAAGAGATTCGGCACACAGTCTATTTTCCCGCCTTGCAAAGTGGGCCTACAAATATATATTTGTGGAAACTGGGCAAGGATGTCTGCCTGGTTCCCATACACCACAGTTCTAATGAGGTAGCGACGTCTATGAACAGGTGACACTCCCCCTATGCATCGCTATGTGTATAAGATAGCGGAGTAATGCCTCAGTGTCCAACAGCATTACTTAGTCTGACAATCCCACTTTCCCACCATGCTCCTAGTTCTCATACTTTATTTTATATTCAAATGTGACTCGTACTCGATAGCCAGCAAGCAGTGGTGGACATCTCGAGGATACTGACCCTTCTTGGTTGAAACAAACTTCCAAAAATGAATTGGGTATACTGTTATTGGTCTTTTTCCATTTGAACCGAAAGGTGCGGCGTCTAGACATACCAATAGCTTAGACTCTGTAAACGTACTAGTTTTATGACTTCCATAACAGACAACTAAGCCAGACTTGCATACCTTGTAAAGCACTGCCGCTGGTGTGCAACGATGTTGGTTATGCATGTCTTGAAGAATAACGGGTTCTAGATATGTGTCGTCGCCTATAACTGCGTAAACATAAAAATGTAAGGCACCATTAGAGTTCTTTCATTTTATGTTTTTGCAGTGCAAGAAGCTGTTAGTCGGAGGCACGGATTTCTTATGTTTCAATAAGAAGTAACACAAGAAAGCACAAATATTTTCAGACATCTGCTCCAACCACAAAAATTTTGGCGTAAAGCACCAATGCAAAAGTAGTGTGGTATGTCAGCAGATTTAAACGCTGGCTAACTTCTCTGTTTTTCATTTAAAAAGCTGCTCTCTAGAGCAGTATGAACAACCCATGAGTACCAAGACTTGTATCATGCATGATCATTAACTGCAGCACAATCCCTTTTCGTTTATGAACATACAGCATTCGACTAAAAGAAAGTGTCATTGTGCTAAACAAATCAGGACTGCATGTGGCCAACCATTACAACAGGTGCATATGTACCAAAAGTTTCATGGAAACCGATTTTTTTTTTCAGGTACAGAAACAGATTTTGTGCAAGACAGCAGAGCTGGCCTAGCTACATAGGAAGCACGCAACAAAGCTTGACATATTCCATTCCTATGACATCAGGCCATCAATACTTCATTCACACAACACTGATACAGTCCTACAGTCCCAAAAGATATTTGCTTATGACTGCTGCACATCGCATATTGCATGCAGCACAGAATCAAGTGCCGTGTCATGGACTGAATTATAATTTTGCCTCTTTCAACAACAATGGCTTTGGGCTCTGTTGTGAACTCTCTTGACAACACTGTACTTAGAGAGCAGGAGTCTTGCAAAAGTATGTGCAGAAAGAATGGGCAGTGCCCAAGACCATTCTTCTGCACTTGTGCTGACAGGCACCATGTGATTTGAAAATGACTACAAAGAGAGCATGTCATATGGGCAGGTGAAAACAAGCACAGTCGTTGCCATGGCATCATTACAACGATAACTGCAGCATAACTGCAAAGACACTGGAAACGTCAGGCACTTAAAAACGTGATTCATTTCAGAGCTGAAATAAGCGCACTGAAATATATTCAATTATGAGAAGGACAAGCAGACAATGCCATGTTCTCATCTCTTGCGCTTCATGCTAACTAATGACATTTCTCAGAAGTCCGCTTAATTAGGATAAAGGGCCGCACAATAGACACAGCAAAGTTAACAGCAAAAAGGTATCTAATCAAATCAAATCTTTATTTCCATCGGTGCTACAGATGGAGGGCTACGGAAAAAAAGCTGCCACTTGGCAACTTGACGAGTCCGCAGCCCCAAATATAAGGCAGCGTGTAGACAGCACCTATTCAGGAACACCTATTCAAGTTATATGGTCAATGTAAACTATAATACGCCGCAAATTGGTGCACAGACACTGCAATGCAGATTATACTCAACAACATGTGAAAAGAACCATTGGGAATGTTACAGAGCTGTCCACCAGGTAAACGATAGTTGGACGTGTAAAAAGCCTTCAACACCAGCTCGGGTTGGCACTCACCAAGGAGCTGGAGCAGTGCAGAAACACACTCAACATTTAAAGTAAAAGTTTAGTGCCACTTTTTCTTATAAATAGACATCAGCATGTACACAGAACAAGAGAAAGAGAGACTTTAATGAATAAAAGAGATGTCTGACTGGTTATTAGCCTAGCCTGCTACTCCAGGTACACAGAATATGTGGGACCAATAAACCAATGCCATTTGTATTGGTATTCCACAAGCACCACTTGTACCCAGCTAATTTACCCATTCTGCCTCTGGAAAAAAAAGAAACGAGGGGAGGAACTGGGCTAACAATTGTGCAGAGCTAAAATGTTTTGTATGAAAAGTAACATGTGCACACTGCTACACTTGTATTCAAGCAGTTTCCACAGTTACAATACACACACAACACTTGGAAACTAACAGTAAATGAAGAAGTTCACTCTGTGCACAAGTTCATGATTTGATTTGATTTATGGGGTTTAACGTCCCAAAGCGACTAAGGCTATGAGAGACGCCGTAGTGGAGGGCTCCGGAAATTTCGACCACCTGGGGTTCTTTAACGTGCACTGACATCGCACAGTACACGGGCCTCTAGAATTTCTCCTCCAAAGAAATTCTAGCCGCCGCGGCCGGGATCGAACCCGCGTCTTTTGGGCCAGCAGCCGAGCACCATAACCGCTCAGCCACCGCGGCGGCTGTGCACAAGTTCACTCAGTACACATCACATCATAATACGTCGCAATGATTGAACTGACCCTCTAACACAATAAAGAAGTGCACAACCGGCCTCCTATTAGAGCAGCTCCTCTAACCAGGCAGTGATGTGCGAGGTGCTAGAGGGGAATGTGCACAGTGACAATGCTTGTGAACTTTATTCATTAATTTTAAGCTTGAGAAATTCTTGCATCCTGGGCTTGCCAAGTAAAGATGGTCCTGGCTCTGTAGACGTAGACAAGTTCCCCAGAAAACTACCATGATACCAACTATCTGGGGTACCAAGATAAGAATAGACATGCTCTTGGAGGCAAGTCCAGTACTGGCTACCCCGCAGATGGACGCGTAAAATATTTGTGTCTGCTACATCAATGATGACCCCGGAAGATCGTGGATGAAGGGTTCAGACAAAGCTGCATCATATAGTCAAGAACAAGGCATGACATGAGCTCTCTCTATTGCATGAGCATTGCTTGTTTCTGCAGGACTGATGAAGTGAAATCTGGGTGCTGCACGGCGAATGCTACTTCAATTCACAGCCCATCTGTAGCTGTACATGTGAAGAAACTATTGTCTTCCGTAGAGCTGTCGCATAATTGACTAGTATCTGTTGAGCTAGCTGAAGCTATGCTAGTGACTTTCGTGAGTGTGGACTGAAGTATTTGGACAATGCCTTCGGCAACACCATTATGCAGGATGGGTTTATGGAGGTTTAACTTCCCAAAGCAACTCAGGCTATGAGGGGCACCGGTGGTGACCCGTACGGAAATGTCATATCTGGTTTGATATGAAAAAATCCAGATATGAACAAATAGGGAATTGGGCATATAAGGTCTTATATGAATATACGGGCGTATATAGCCTGATATGCCCAATTCCCTATATACCATGATCTGAATGGAACTCATATAAGGAAATATATGTATATATGGTCGTATATCTCCTGATATGCCCAATTCCCTATATATCCATATCATGACTGACTCATATATGACAATATATGAATATATCTGGCATATAAGGCCTGATATGCCCAATTCCCTATATATTCATATCATGATTGAACTCATATAAGGATATATCTGGCATATATGGCCTGATATGCCCAATTCCCTATATATCCATATCATGATTGAACTCATATATGGATATATCTGGCATATATGGCCTGATATGCCCCATTCTCTATATATTCATATATGGATTGAACTTATATATGGAAATATATGTATATATGGTCCTTATATAGCCAGATATGTCCTATCCTTATATGAACATATCTGATGGAGCCCATATATGGGATTTCTATATATGGTCTTTATATACCCAGATACGGCCAAATCCGTATATAGCCATATCTGCGAACAGTCATATATGGATGAATATACTTATATGGGCCATATATGGCCAAATATAGATAAATCTGTATATGTCCATATTTGGCTGGAGCTTATATATGGAGCTAGTTCTATATACGAACATATACTGACAGATCTGCACATAACCTTATATACTTTTGGTTAAATGTTGAGGGGAAATTTCCCCTAAGGCGGAGCAGACTTCCATTAAGCTATTAATTACTTATTCGCATCCATCCAAGCACAGTCATACAGCATGTCCCCAGACCAGGACGAATCTTTTTACGAAAGAGCAAGTTTCTGTGGAAGCTGTGTCGGGTCCCTTTGTAGCCGTGTGACTGCTTGGCGGAATGAAAATGAGTGATTACTCCCTTATTAAAACCTTATAAGCTTTCATATGGAAATATATAATAAATGGCACCCTATGTATATGTGCCCTCATACGGCGAGATCTACCGAAGGAGACGGTACAAAAAAAATTGAAGAAATCCAACGATTTGCGGCGCGCTTCATCTGCAATCTCTGCAAGCACCTAGGCTCCCCTTCTCCAATGTTGCAGGCTGCTACTTTAGAACAACACCAGCATCACAGCGAGTAAAACTATTCTCATTCGAGTTCTGTACTCCTCGCTCTCAGTGACTGCCTGCAACAGCGACGCGGCCTTCTATCACATTAGCTAATAAAGAGTGAGCCTGGGGCGTGGCGTCTCCAAACAGTGATGGAGGGCGGCCAAACAAAAGATGTAATGAAATTAGTTACAACCATTGCAGAATGCTGTCATACATATGCCGTTACCGCCACATGCAGACGTAAGCGACTGTGCAGTACGTCCTTGCCGCTACTACTTCAGATATGTAATACAGCTTAAACTTTTGACGCAGATTTTTATTTTAAAACTTTGAGAGATAGGGGGGTTATAGGGGGGTGTGTAGGGGGGTTATACAGGATGGTTAACATTATATAAGCGATAAACCTGATTTAATAGACGATTAATTAGCTAACCTTAACTAATGAACATTTCATTTTGATTCTAAGGGGCAATATTATGTTGCCAAATTAAAGGCCGTCATCGTAAAAGGTGAGCCCAGTTTCTAACTTTTTTTTTTAATTGGTATAGGAGTTTGAAATATCGAGCGCCAGATTTTGCGCATTTCAAAGCTCGCTGAGTTGGTTTACCCGCATTGAAAATGCATAAAACTGTCGGTCACTTTTTTTATGCATCAAACACGGACACCGTTTGTGTATTTTATGATGTAGAAAAAGTTTCTTTGAATTCGGCGACGATACGACGCGCAGCGACGCGTTTATGAATATGCGAAGCGGACAAGGCAATTCACTGAGCTTGCAAGTGTGTATGTTCAGTATTTCGAACCACATTAACGATTACGAAAATTTAAAAGCTAAGGTTATCTTTCTTTACTGACGGCCTTCATTTTCGCGATACAGACTTACGCCCCAAAATCAAAATTATGAAAGCTGATTAGTTAAAAATAATTAATCATTTTTCAGATTATTGAGCTCTATTACGTACATAATGCCCGTCTTGCTGTACGGTCCACCTTCACTGACCAAACCGACATATCTCTCGCACTTTGTAAAATAAAAATCTGTAAACGTTAAAAAATGTCATCCAATACATCTCTAAGTGCTGCCTTAAATTGAAAAACCACTCGGTTTTATGCTGCTCTAAAGCTCCTGATAATCATGTAGCATAGGTAACACAAGTAACACAACTACCACACAGAAATTGCGCAGGAAATTTTATTGGGGTACATTTAATGCTCTTGTGGTTCTATAGTTCTGTATGCTTCTTATCGTCGATGCTTTTCTTTCTCGCTCCTTATTTCGCTGAGTTTAGTGCCCACGGCCAGCAATAGCAGCTTTCCGGAGAGCTCCCGCCCCTCCTTGGTCGGCAGGGCCGTTGTGTAGGCTGTGTGGGAGATAATTTAGAGCGATCATGATATAAATCTGCGCAGAATTATGCACTGAATCCGAGACACCCTACCGTAAAATCCATTGCGGGATATTAAAGGTGCCCTGCGACGTACATAAAGCATGGGTTCTTTAATCTTTGTATGCAGAGTAAGGGACATTGTGAGTCCTGAACGCGCAATGAGATCACCGAAATCATAATATTTGATATTTTAATCTTCGCTAGAAATGCTTGTTTCGAGCCGATGGTGTCGCAACGCGGCGGCCATTTGCGGCAGCGGAAATGAGGTGGCATCTAGATAGGGTGCTGCCTTTCTCATTGGTTGGGCGTCCAGTTTGCATATTGTTCCTTCATACTTGCGAAATGGATCCAAAATATTATGTCTCTGAGTACTGCAAGCTTTTTCGCATGGCACAAAAACTGGAAAGAAGCAGGGAAAGCGAACGAAAACTAACAAGAATACAGCTAGGGGCGACACTTTCCATTTCGCTTCAAACCTTCATGGCGTCCAGCGCTGTTCAAAAAGCGTTGGCTCAGACCAGAAAGCGCGCGCGTCGAGACCGGCCGTGACCATACCAAGACGGCAGCGAAAAAAAAGCCAGTCGACACACCTTGCCCAAAATGTGAAGAGAAAGGCCGGACAGGAGACGGGAGTCGAGTTTGGGGGGGAGGGGGGCTACCGCTGACAGCCTTACAGTCCGACTAAAAAAGAAACTTCGGGGAGCTTCCTTTGTCGTTAGTCACCCCTGCCCTTACTACGGCGTCGCGTACACGGGGGGAAGACGCCGTCAAAATGCGCGGCTGTCTACAGCCCCGACAAAGCAACAACTGCATGCACGCTTCCGCTGCGTGGGCGCTAGGCGCGGTTCTGATTGGTAGCGCCCAATGTCGGTACTGGGTGAGTGAAATGGGAGAGTGGAATGCGTTTTCGTCTGAGCTTTTCATTTCGAATTTTCAGAGTGAAATAACTTTCGCTTGCATGCCCCGATTTCAATAATTCATTTTGCTCTGGTCTCTGGAACGCATGATGAATCTATTTAATAATATTAACTGGTACAGAGCAAATCATCGCGATGCCCCTTTAAAAGCTTAGTCTCATGCTTTTTTTTCCGGGCTTTACCATTAAAGTTTCCTGGCACAACCGCGAACAGAAACAGGTATACGCCAATTGTTTCTGAAACACGTTCGTTCGCACTAACCACCTGAAATAAAACGCGTACCAGCTCTTCATTCCATTGCTCCTGCTTAGCTGTAGAGCGCAAGCCTTGTGGCAAATGTAATGGGGCCATTGTAACCTAATTGAATACGCAGAACAGAACGCAGCAATGCTGATCCCGTGTTAAAATAGAATTAGCACTATTACTTACGACAATGAAAAGGGTTCAGTTCCTGATACGTGCATATGAGAGAATCCATAACAGGTTGCTGTCTACGTCTCGTTACTTAGAAAATACATCCCTAACTAGCCCCGCAATGTGCTTAGCGAGGTTAGTCTATGTTTTTTGCGTTACACAATTCATGTCATGCACTTGAACTACCGCTGGCAGGAACGCAACTCGGTGGCGGTAAAAATTTCGCTACTGAAAAATGAGAGATTACTCTCCGACTGCACATAGCCCAGCTTACAAATAAATCATGCATTATGATACCATTTAGCTTAATTTATAGCCCTATCATCGAAAACTGCCGACAGCATTGACAAAGGTAAACAACAAAGCAATACGGGAAAAACAGTAAATGGTTGTTCACGCTTACCTGAAACATTGATGATTGCAGGTTCACAGAAACCTTGGTATTTCCCGCTCACTTGCACCCTGGATCCTTCCGATGGCTCATCATCCCATGCATGCTTGGCGCAGGTCATTTTAACGACGTCAAAAGTGTCTTCTTCCTCAAAACGCACAAGTGTGGCGCTGTACCATGATTTCAAAGGGAAAACAAGTGGATGCAACAACGGGTATAACCGGAAATTGCTCGCCCGGCAGGAAAGTGCGTAGCACACTGCAGAGTCCGGCTTCTAGCTCTGTGCAACAGACGACAGTCAAGGGTGGCGCCACCAATGCCTTCCTTAGCAGATATCTGTGCATATCTGTGCATGTCAGATATCGGCACCTGCGCACGGGCGCTCACGTGCGCGTCAGAAGCAGGGTCCGGTTTACAACAATGGGAGGACCGCGGGGGCTCTCGGGGACTCCTTTTCTTCATGGCTTGAAGCTCTTTCAGCCTCCCCTAAATTTTCTTGGAATCCTTGCAGATCCCCAACCATCTCTTGTTCACGGCTTGACATTTTTTTCAGTCGGCTCCCGAGAGGGAGCGAGCCAGCACCAGGAGCATGGAGGTTCATGCCACTTTTCGACGCCCGTCGCGGCGCGTGCTGGGCGCGCAGGCGCTTCGCGTGTATGCCTTGGAAGTGTCCATCGAGATGGGGCTTTATATCGCGTGTATCTTTATCAAAATAAATATAACTAACGATACCCCTGCTGCGTCGTTGCTTGAAATCCCGTCGAACCGATCGCCACTCGAGTCGACGGAGCTTTGCGGAAATTGAGAAAAAGATATCTTAGCGGAAAGTTGAGCACTCTTCGGCGTCCGGCCGACATTCGACGGTTTCAAATGCTCACGAAATGCGAACAGAGACCGCCCCTGTCATTGGCGGTGGCCGTTATCTTGCCTCAGAGCCGCGTCCCGCAACTGTTTCGGCCCTCTTGATTTCGACATCTGCTGCTCACTTGTTTCTTCTCCTCTTTGTTAACACACTGCTTGCGTTGTCGCTAATTTAGTGCTTCAAGTTAATGACTCGTCATTCAGCATTTACAGCGTGCGCGTGAAATTTCAGCGGGAATACACAAATGTCGACTGCACTGCAGTACCACCGTTGTCTGCATACGTGTGATCGTTTGTATGGCATAAAACGCAAGCTATGTTAAATATTCCCTTTCTGATGCGCGGATTGTAACTGTACTTGTTTACACAGCATGATCACTGCAAGAAGACCGGATGATTGCGACGAAACAGTCGATAGCCGGAGAACTGGCGCTTTCCGGTCGTGGTAGATCCGCTTCTTCCATACCACAAATATTCGGTGCTGAACTGCTTTATCCAGAAGCATGTTCGACGATTAATCGCATCGACGAAAATGATCTCATTTGTTATCCACGAGCGGCGCCAGTGGTCGATTGTTGACGGCACCCTAAAGCAATGCTCGGCATGCCGGGTGACACCGGTGCTTCCCGCTCGTTCTCGCAGGACGATATCTCGATCGCAGGACGATCTCGATATCGCAGGACGAATGTTCTGCGATATCAGCAATCCTCCGCTAAGGGTTACAGTTTCCAAAACTTCACTTATGACCATTTGCATTCGCCAAACTTGTGTATTCGCTCTCCACAAAAGCCGAGACCACATACGCGAACAATGCCGACTAGCGCTTATTCGTCGAAAGCAAGGGTCTCATCGAAGCAGCTAATGACGGCGCTGGAGAGCTCGGAAAGCGCCGTGATATGGTCTGGTTGCGTGCACAGTGGACTTCAATTCTAGAGACAAAAGCTATCCCTCTCTGATTTAGTATTTTTTGCAGTAATATGGGGAGTCATCATACTAAGAAGCAAACAGAAGGATCGTGAGCGTCAGGTTCATTATAAGGTTCAGGCTGTACAATCCAGCCGGAATGAAACGCGAACACGCATATCGCCTTCTTTTTCTACATTGCAGAGAGGTGTTCACTTGCAGCCAGTTTAAAAATATGTACTTCGGTAGACCCTTCACCCAGACACAGGAATCAGGCTAGTTCTGCACTACAGTTGAAAGTAGACAGGCAAAATATTTTGTTTTTTTCACATGCGCTGTTCGCTTGCCATGCTGTAGACGGAACAAAATGGACTATTAACATGTGACCAGTAAATAATTTACATTGCATTTTTTTCTCTCATGGTGTTTCGAATGGGGTTTTAATAGCCGGCTGGGATGTCGAAGTTAAGTATAGGCACCATGCGCTGCGGTTTGGCGAGCACGAGTGACGTCATCTGGGTAACAGGGAAGGGGGGGGGGAGGTGGACGTTGCTCTCTCGTTCAGTTTGCAGTCAGCTAGGAGAGCGCCAAGATATTCCCTCCGAAACCGTAAACAAACTTCGCTAATAATGGGAGGCTCGGCCAACTGCTGTGTTTATATATCAAAATTAAAATTTCATCTCTTTTCATGGAGACCATGCATGCTTGCGCAAGCATATGAGGGTCCACTGGAACGGAGTCTATTTTGGAGCTAAATTCATGAGTGCAAACTGGGAGCGGATTTACATAATCTGGGGTGTTTTCAAGGTGCCATCACTGGTAGGAGTCCTAGGAGTTGTTTTGTTTCTTTGTGTAAAGAGAGGGAATGCGCTGAGTAATAGGCAGTGGTTTTTGGGGGCGTTCTTGGAGAGGACATTTTTAGTTTCAGACTACGGTTTTTTATACATCTGTGTGGTTCAGCGGGTTAGGGCAGTTTTTTTTACATGCGTGCGTGCGCGTTGTGGGTACGATGTAGTTTTTCTGAGCGTGCTTATGCAGTTTTTCACGATGTTTCGCTCATAAGTTTTTCTGTATGGGTTTGTATCACGTTGCATAGAGCGGATTTAAAATTTTTATATTGATATCGGTGAATTCCCGCCATCTAAAACCCTTTTCTGGATCAATAGAAAAAAGCTATAAAGTACATTACATTTTGTTACGTAATTTATTGAATTTTACATCGCTAAACCCTTCCTGATGTTTACCATCACAATGCGATACATCACGGCCAAATTCCTTTGCTGTCCCTAATTAAATTAATGCCCTGAGGAAATACCTAACACAAAAGTCCTGTAACGTACTCAGCAAGAAATGCTTAGTTTTTTTGTTTACTTACACCAATGCTTCTCTGAGCGGAATACATGTACATAAAACAAAGCAGTGTTCATCCTGAAGACATCTAGTATATAGCACTACCATTGTCTGTGTGTAGTAACGATGCGTTTTTCGCAATTCCAGCCGACCATGTTATGTATGTGGATGTTAGGTATGCGGCTGATTTCATTATGTGAGTGAATTAGACACCTGTCCTTCAATCTGCAAGGGCACTTAAAGGAGTATGGACACCTAACTTTTGGGTGCGTGTTTCCTTCTTTGTAATGATGCGTGAGGCATTATTATACATGGAGTACCACGTGGTGCTCCTACAACTGCTAAATAATTTATTACCGATTTTTTCTCTTGCTAGTTGAGTTCAATAACTCAACTATGAGTGGGACGTCAGTGAGTGAGGCATAAAAAACTGCGATATAATCGCTGCGTCCTCGTTTTAATTCACTACAATGCTGAAGCCAGTCAGCCAGCTTCACTATCCGGACTTGTAACGAATGTAAAACAGCGATTATATTGCACTTTTTTCATTACTGCTTGTCATTTCCATTTTCGAAATTCTGTGTGGGCACGTCGCGGGCGGAGCGCATGGAGTCAGCAACGCCTCGACTGGTACCCGTGCTGCTCGCGCTGCTGACACTCTCTTTCATTGTGAGCACGTGCCGTCCTGCTCGTGGGTGCACAAAAGAGGGGTTGCCGCTCGTTGTGAGTCATGACTGGAATGCTGCGACGTTGAGGGAGTGGAGAAACGTATTGTTGTGTCGGGTGCTGCCACAATAGTTCTCACAACATCAACGGCCAAGAGCAGCCAGTGGAACTCTATAGATTTCCTGGACATATATCCCACATTCCTGAAAAAAAAAATTCAATACTCGAAATTTGTAATCTACTGCCGAGAAAATTTTGGAGGTAATGGTGAATCTTTTCGATGTGTCGCAAAATCTTGCAGAACTTTTCCATCGCTCGCATCGAGCGATAACAAAAACATTAATAGCAAGACAGAAAAAAACAAAAACAATGCAAGCATGTCGACGGGAGGTTGGTATAGTGAAATCTTCCGGTGTATAAAAAAAATGCGTTCATACATTTTTTCCCATTCAAAAATGGTTTTCCTCGGAATTGTTGTCTGTGAAATGATTGAGAACGAGAGACGGCAAGCCTGGATAACTTCTGTGCGCAAGCTGAAGTAGGCGGTTTTCTCTTGCTAAATTGGTTTGGTATGTTGCGCGTGTGTATTATTTCTGACGAATTTTCATTGTAATTCACTAAGCATGCAGTGTTTAGTCGTAGTAGAACGTACAGCTCGCGCTAAGGAAACAATATTTTTTGCCAGTAAAGCCGTCCGCCGGTCAGGTAACTCAAACAAATATTTTGGAGGCTGACATCAACAGCTGCGTTAGGCAGACGCGTATGAGGCAAGGTCAGTGATCGCCTCATTGTTCCTTTGTGTGACGCCCGGCTCAATTTCCGAAGTTATTTTGCTAGATGTAAAAAATGTCTCAAAGTAAAAGTAGTAAAGATATTAGCTTGCATATGAGCGAGCGTTTGAATATGAGAGATGGCTCTGCAAATAAATTGTTTTGGGAATGCACGTGCGCTGCAATCGGCATTACATTAAATGTACCAACCACTGCGTAGTGATTGACCAAACTAGAGCATTTTTTCTGTTAGCCGTAAGTCAGCATCTGGTAAACACATTTCGCGCGTGTTTTGTTTTTCTTTTCAGCCTCGCCTATCATTATTTTACGTCCAAATAAACACATACTCGTTATTATTCAGCGAAAAACGTAATGAAATTCCAACTATTTGGCAAAGAAAGTTGCGTACATCGAACTGCTCAGCTACCCAACAAAATTAAGTATTTTGCGAAAATTTCCCTGCCATAAAAAAAAAGGTATTAAGCTCGAATTCCGCGTCTTAAATAAACTTGCCATTTACTTGCGACACACATTTCGCATCAACGGTAACGACGATTTCGTCAACAATCTGCTCCACGAAGTGGACCTGATGCACTGTCAGTTCTGTTTTTTTTTTCACGTCGGCGCAGAAAAAAAAAAACGGCTGACCACCCTTTCTTGAAACCTACACCTGAGAGGGTACTGTCGCGATAGAAGGAAATGCGAACAGCGCGGCGCCTAATTCGAACATAAGTACGCTACAGACATGAATTCCAGTTTCGCAGTGCGTAGGCAACATGCTGTTCACATTATTTTCTATCGCCCTTGTACATTTTCCTAGTCCTCTTAATTTCGTCAGCGTTCTAGCACGAAGGAAAAAGCAAGCGTGAGCGCAAACAGATTTCCAGGCAGTCCAACACGTGCAAAACATGTGCGGAACTGGTCTTTTTTCAAGAGAAAGGGCTCAATGGGAGGGGTGACAGGTCTGCCCGGTCAATTGTGGGGAGTCGCGGGAGACGCTGCTTTTCACTCGCGCTTGTAGCGCCCCTCTGCCAAGCTCTGGTTCCCTCGGCGTGCCTTCCGGAGCGAAAGAAAGAGAGAAAGTGACATGGATGGACTAGCCACCCGCCAGCTATCTTCTAACTGAGAACTGCCGAAGGCGGCAATGTGTCGCTTTTCTGCTGTTCTGGGGGGGTTCTCGAGGGTCCGCTTTTTCACCGCCTCAGCAGCGCCATCTCTCGCTCAGTAGGGTAAGGAACATTTTGCCGTGAGTGGTGGCTGACCGTGGACACAGCGGCGACTCATTTATTACGCAAATAAAGTATGTCTTGCTTCCCCGTGACTGCCGGTCTCAGAACTGGCATCTGAATATCGGCCGGCAGGGGAGGGTGGATTATGAAGGGAAGAAAAAGTTGAGGTGAAAAGAAACAGACCAACGCGCATAGTATCAAAAACTATTTGCAGAAGATTTTTTACAAACTGTTCAGCTGTGGCACAACAGTCGGAGTAGAATGGCGAGCTTGGTCAGTACACCACGGAGACTCGGCAGCGCGGAACAGGCGATGGGTAAAAGATTTGCGTGCAGCTGTGGAGTTTTTCTCGTCTGCATTGTTAACGTTTTGCTGGCAACTCTAGATAGATGAATTTCCAAACATTTTGTATTTTTTCTCTGACAATTATACTAGAGCGTTTTAATCTTCATCCCTGTGCCGCAAGCAGCGATGTGTTATTTAGGCTCCTGGACAAGAAATGCCTGTATGCTGCAGCGGTTTTGCAAACGTTTATTGTCTGGCATTACCGCAAACAATGCAGGTTTTCCCTTCCTTAAGAACGACATAGGTTTGGGGAATAGCGCCCAAAGAAGGAACGTACACCGCACCACCGGCTTGATGGTTTGAGTATTCATCACGTTTGCGAAGGGGCTGAGTTCGATCCCCAAGCGCTTGTTGCACGTTCGGGACTCTATAATCTATCAATGTTCCTAGAAACTATGATTTCGATCGCAACCAACTCGCTGGACTTGTAATCCACTTATTTAGACCCAGTCAGGAAGGTTCAGTGCGTCAGGAAGGTTCGAAGTCCACCGAAGATAGAAAGCGCATATATGCATGTATTAGTGCATTTAAATCATAGCAAACTTTAATGTGATTTATAGCACTATACTTTAATTCACATTAATTAAACACCGCTACGTATAGCAGTCTGATTTGATTGAAGCCGCAATCATAAAAAGCTTAATATCTTGTTGTGCGGTGTGTTTCACCATCTTAATTAACCAATAATATCATGTTTGACACAAAGTTTATTATTCAAGTTCGGAAGTATATGGCACAAGAATCCCATATATGAGGTCGGATATGTTCCATATATGCGAGATTGTTTCCATATAAGGATTTAAAGGTCCCCATATAAAGAAAGAGCATCTATATAAGCACGCAAATACGACTATATATAGCAGTATATGGCACTATATAAGGTACCTTATGGCCGTATCTGCCCGTATTTGTGGTTTTATACACCCATATATAGCCGTATATTGCGGCATATCAGGTTTCCCATGATCATATCTGGTCGTATATACGACCATATATGGACCTATTTAACTGTATATGATCCCATATATGAGTATATACAGCCATATATAAAATATATCTGGCCCATATCTGCCATTTTCGTAAGGGGAAGAGCTCCGGAAATTTTGACCGCATGGAGTTCTTCAACATACACTGACATTGTACAGTACACAGGCCTGTACCATTTCGCCTCCATCGAAATGCAACCACCGCAGCCAGGATCGGACCCACGTCTTTCGGGTTGGCAGCCAAGTACCATGACCACAGAGCCACCGCGGCAGCTTCATTATGCAGGATGATATGGTGGTGTGCAAAGCTGTCCAAGGCTAGGCAACTGTAAGAGGCAATGAAGTGGGCAGGCCACCACTAGAGAACATTAAATGGGCTGCAAATTATGGCTTCTGAGGGGCAAGTGGATGCTTGGAAAGCTTTAATACATTTTACAAAACCATTAACTATGACAAAGTGGTGCCAACCTCTAAAAAATGCTACAAACTCTATTTGAAAGAACATTTGCAGCTACTAAAGAAATGGCTAAGGTAACATTGGGGCTGATGAAACAGATTACAAATTTCAAATACCTTTATTTCAGCACTGAGGATGTTAGGAGTGTACCTAAAAAACCTAAGGCTGGTTTGAGCCTGTCATAGCCTATGACTAGCTATGACAGACTTCATAAACAAGTCTGGGATCCTGGCATACAAGCCAATGATAGACTAGTGGTAGTTCATCTGCAGAAAGCCGCTAGATATGCCTTTTAGCTGTAACATTAATTTTCGAGACACCAAATTGCCCTTCCAACGCAACTGTGGGACGGCATGCTAAAAAAATAGAGTAGTTTTAACTGTAGCACCCAGCGGTATGCAGTTTTCAGCGACACAGCTCAGTTGACCATAAACATAGCTTCAAAGCTGTATCAAATGTGTCACTGCAAAGCGAAAGGCTGTCCAAACGGTTTGCTAGGGTTCAATCCTTTACAGTTGGTTCAGTCAGAGAGTAGGCAGACTGTACTCCTAAGTAGGATTTCTGTAGCATATAACTTTCTGTTGGACAGACAGTTGCAGACTCCAGGGTCGCAGAAGACCACACTAGTAGATGACTCAGTACATCACCATTCACGACGCAAACACCAGGCCTGTACTTCAGAATGTTTCTGTATGTTCACAGCATTCACGGCCAACATAGCAGAACATGTTTTCCAGTACCACTTTGTCTGTACTAATTAAGTTGTGCAACGTTGGTAGAGAAAAACGCACAAACCAGCTGCGAGCCCTGAAGATCTTCTGAAAGGCTACTATGCAGTGCGGGAGGCCAGTAAGGAAATGGTGCTGTTCCATTAGGCACCGAGATGCTAGGTGACCCCCTCCAAGAAACTTGATGCAAACAGTGTCAGTCAATGACTGGCCTGGAAAAAAGACATGCGCATCATAAAATTGCAAAAGGGCACAGTAGCAGGCTTACTTCGCAGCAGGAGGCAGACTCACTTTGCAAAGATGATGTGGTGGGCTAGAAAGCTCCAGCAGAAGTAGTAGCCTATGTCTGCTACTGCCCTCATTTGGATGAATGAATAGCTTCACACCTTATCAGCCTGAACAAGGGAGTCTGGAAAGGGCACCCACATGGCTGTGGCTGCGATGGTTCGCCTGAGTACAGTGGCCTGGGTTGGCTGATCTGTACATAGTGCGAAGCCAGGTCAAGGTCTGTGCAGATTGCAAGAAAGGCGATAACTGATGATCAGCATTGTGTGGATATACTCATAGCATATCTTTTTGCACAAAAAACTAATGGCGAATGAAGAATCTGACCAACTAGCCCGACAACAACTCTCGCTGAAATACTCATAGCAGTACACAAACACAACATTCCTTGCTGAAGGCTTCACTTTTTAGAAGGCCATCAGGGGTATTGGACATCTGTCAGTAACTTGAAACTTGGTGTAAGCATAACTGCAGACAAGCTGAGCATTGGGTTGCAACTTGTAATGAGCTGGTGTTGTCGTTACGTTCAGTAAATGCGCTAATGATTGCTCAGCTCCATGGGTACCACACCAGGTGCTTGCTGCCTGTCATCTGATGCCAGTTGTAGGATGTTCTTGGAAGTTTACTGTTGGCAATGTGGACCACAAGCAAACTGCAGCACACATAAGACATCTTCAATTCAGAGGTGAACAGTTTGCCCCTGAGAGTCTGAGAACAGTGGCAAGCTGGACAATACATGGTCACCTGTATTTGTGCACACATGGAACCAGGTACTGTGGTGACGGCTTTGGTGAAGGGGCACTGCAAAGGCCTGTGAGTGCTTTGGCTATATGAAAAGTATTTGACGAGTGGCAACATGCAGCACTACATGGTTGTGGGGTGACTATTCCAAAGCAATCAAGACGCAGCTGCACCACAAGTTTATAAATACCTTACCATTTGCAGGGACACAGCTTGCAGGGAAGTGAAATTCCATGACACCCCATATCCTTCCCAATTGTTCTTCCCAACCAAGATTTCCAGCTTGCCAATGGTAGACATATTGAAGCAGGCCAGCATAATGTCAGTGGATGTGATTAATCTTTGCCACGTGGGCTTTAACACCCCAAAGCTCCACACGAGCTATAAGAGATGCCGCGGTGGAGAGCTGTGGATTAATTTCAGCCACAGCAGCGGCAAGCTCAGTGGAGATTAAATGCAAAAATGCCTGTGTGCTATATGATGTCAGTGCACATCAAAGAGCCCCAGATGTCAACAGACTATGAGGAGCAGACACAGCTCACAAACACATCATAAACAGGTCTGCAGTACCCACTGCTATGAGTACTGCAGGTTGCAGCGCAGGTCCTACGCCCTGCAGTACTCGTAGCATTCCCCATTTCTCGTACAGCAAGCAGTTAGTATAATTGCAAGCAGTACGTTGAGAGAGTACGAAACTGCTCATGATGGATGACTGTTTTGCAATACTTGTGTGTAGCCGCCGCGGTGGCTCAGTGGCTATGGTGCTCGGCTGCTGTCCCGAAAGGCGCGGGTTCGATCCCGGCCGCGGCGGTTGAATTTCTTTGGAGAAATTCGAGGCCCGTGTACTGTGCGATGTCAGTGCACGTTAAAGAACCCCAGGTGGTTGAAATTTCCGGAGCCCTCCACTACAGCGTCTCTCAAACCCCATAAAACCAAACCAAACTAAAACCAAGCAATACCTGTGGGCGCACTCCTCAATTAGCAGACTGTTTTGCTTCCAAAAAATACAAAGTTCAGGTGACGCAGGAAAGGATAGCAAGCTGAGATGACTGCAACAGGGGACGTAAACTACGGCAATATATACTCGGTTTCTTTTTTAGCAGATGCGGCCGCCAGTTACGGCCGTATGCGGCCGTGAAAGTTCTGCTCCTCGAATGTTTGTTTTTGTTGAGCCATGAATAACCGTCGATTCCCTGTATGCCGAATAAGTGTTGCAAACCACACTGTGTTCGTCTGGTCCCTCGCCTACTTACCTTTTTGTGCTCTGTTCACAAGGTGTACAGCAAGACATACATGTCGGCACTCACGTCCGGGTTCAAGATGACCACAGACGGCATCCGCTTAAGCGTAGCCGTCAGCTTGCGGTGGAGCAGTGCGACGGCGGTTTAACTAGAGACGGCTCGCCTCAGCATCCGCCGTGGTGAATTCCAGCGTAGTAAACCACGAGCACCACAGAGGCCACGTTGCGCAGAAGCTGCAGGACGGGGCCTACGATGAGAAATGATAATAATCGGCAGAAGTTCGAAGCGTTGTACTACGTCCACGTAGATGTCGCAGTCCCCCTGCGGACTTGCGTTGGGCCTCGAAGGAGGGACGTCATTGCTCCCCAAGTACACACAACAGTGAAACCTGCGTGTTGCAGGCTGACGCGCTGCACAGAGGTGAATGTGCAGGTCTCGACCGACGGGCACAGCCGTAGACGAGAGCCCAAAACGCTTCACTCCTCACAAAGCCATGTGGGAACGACCGAAACCAAAGTTCGCGCGCGTACAAAAACCTCAAAAACGCACACCACGCATGTCGTAAACATTTGAAAATGCACATTTGGAAATGCAGTCCTGTGCATGAAATCAGAAGTACAGTCAGGGCTAGAGGTCTGACAAAGAAGTGTAGGAAGGTTAGCCTTGGGAGCCCATGGGAACACTCCGAATGAGGGAGTCCAGGGAGATATGGGTTGGGCGTCGTTCGAGGTTCGGGAGGCCATCAGCAAACTGAAATATGATCAGAGACTAACTCAAATGGAGGAAACAAGGTGGGCAAAAAAGGTGTACAAGTATCTGTACATGAAAAGTATTAACACAAAATGGACTAATAGAACCCGAAAGCTAAGAACGAAGTATTTACGGGTGAGGGATAGGACGCAACAAAAGACTAACGTGAAAGCGGACGTAAAGGAGACGGAAAGAAAGATGTGGAAAGAAAGAATGCAGGAAAAATCGGCGCTAGGCATATATAGGACACGAAAACAGCCCAAGCAACCACCGATATCCTTCGGACGGCCGACAGAGGTCTATTTCGGATGTTCTGTACGTCCGCTGAACATCCGCACACAGCCGGTAGACGTCCGTCGGCCGTCCGAAAGGTGGCCAAAGGTATACGGTTCGCCCGCCGACGGACGCCCAGTTGAGTACGTCCATTGGCGGATCTTTCTCGAATATTCGCATATATGGTGCATGCGTGCTTTTTTCACTCCGCGCAATGCAATAAAACCAAAAACAATTTGATGCATAGCGCGCATATTTTATTGTGGTTGATGATACATCAGCAGAGCAATGGGTTACATTCGGAAAATTTCTTAAATGTGACTCTTCAAATGTTGCAAGCTTGGGACACACATCCGTAATCTTCCCACCCACAGGATTTCTGAAATAAAAAAGAACGCGGCAAACATCAGTCATGTGAAACAAATGGCACAATGCAGTAGCCCAAGTAAAAACATTGGAACCAATTAATAGAAGTGTTTAATGCTGCAAGTATAACAGACAATGTACTTTAACAAACACCTCAATAAATATAAGGCAATAACAGCTCTCACTTTTCCACACCATATTTGACAATGTATCTGTGCTTTATTTATTTTCATGGGCCTTAGGGCACTAACCTGCGCAGCACTGTACGCGACTGTGCACAGAAAGCCGCAAAGCTTCCGTTGCGAACCACTGCGACCTCACGTGCTTCCTATGGTCTGCCTTTCGCGCGTTGTCACTCTTTATATAGGCACAGTGAACATAGCGATGCCTTAAAAATTAACACGATGCGAAAACACTCCGTCCCGCAACTTTGAAGAGGAGTGGGAATTAGTCGCGCGAGTTGAGGGCTCCCGCAGCTGTGTGATGTAGGCTCCCGAAAGTGTGAGAACAGCACACACTAGGGGAAGCCATCTCCTCGCGCTTACTGCTCCCACTGTCCTGTGAACGAATGTTATATGAGCATGCTGCATTGTCCTAGAAGCAAAGTTCCAAGAAGAGTACTGGACACATACCTTCGTAGGCAATCACATGTGCACTAAGCCTTCTTTACACCAAGGTCGACGCAGTACGGGATTCCGGTGTTCCAGAAGAGCTTCAGGCGCTTCCCGTATCTTTCGAATTGCTTAAGTTACATACAACTTTCGTCCACAGACCGAACAAAGCCACATTTTATAATAACAGAGCTATAAAGATCTGCGCGACAACACCACGCGACTACAGTCACTGTAACGCGACATAACAACAGCGCTACGGAGCCGTACTGATGGATTGGATTGGTCTGACCGCGAACTGACATCTATGATGATGGTGATAGCAGAATGCACGGGAGTTTTGATGCTTACGAATGGTTTCAATGGCAAGTTTAGCTAGCAAAACAGTGGGCATGTCGCGCAACTCCTCTAATTGAGTTCTTGCAAAATTCTGCAACACCTGCTTCTCCTCTTAGATAAATTTAGCTCGTTGGCGGCTCTTGCACTGCAGGTAGGAGTCAACGTTACTAGAACAAACTCTAGTAACGTTGGTAGGAGTGGCGTCAAACCCTCCAACTGATGCAAATAAAACAGCATACATACACGAAAGACTCGAATTTTCTGTGAAATAAAAAACGTCCATACTCATGGCCTGGGAAAATACTCGACCTTACATCTTTCGGACGTCCACCTCGTCTCATGCGGATATACAAAAGTGGACACTCTCCGTACGTCCGGCGGATGTACGAACACGGATATCCGAAATCGGATTGTGTTCGTACGTCCGATGAACGTCCGATCTTGGCCAAGGGCGTTCGGATCTAGCTCGTCCGTCCGACGGATATCTGTGGTTGCTTGGGAGGACATCAAAAAAGAGCGATTATTCGAGAATTCGCGGGGCAGTTCACTGCTTTTTGAGGCTAGGACAGGGACTCTGAGAACAAAAACGTATAGGTCCAAATTTGAAGAAGTGGATATTTTGTGCTCTGCTTGTAAAACGGAAACGGAGACCATAGAGCACTTGGTTCTGCGGTGCGCAGAACTCCGCCCAGCCCTCCCAGAGGGGGCAGCAACGGCCATAGAGATAGCGCTGGGATTTACTGGGGAGGACGGGCGAGTCGATGGGAAAAGCCAACGTTACTAGAATAAACTCAGTTTCACAGCTCTGCCCGGAGAGCTGTCCCAAGTGGCGGTCGCGCGAACTAGTGGCGCTGCGATCGAGTCTTGCTCCCTCGTCGCCGCTCGGTGCGGCTCGCTGGCCCTGTTGCGGCCTTTTTAAAGAGAGCGCTCGCGACAGCCGTTTTGTACGTGTCGTCTGCTTTTCGGTTAATTTTAAGGCGAAAGCCTTTAAATTCATTAACTAGTCATGACTGGTTAGTCATTAGTCATGACTGGTTAGCCATGACTAACCATGACTAATGACGCATTGGTCATGACTGCTTAGTCATTAAGCAGTCGACTAGTTATGAGTGGTTATAACTATTCATGATTGATTAATTACGAACTAGTCATGTCTGGTTAATGACTGGCTAGTCATGACAAACCAGTCATGACTAGTCATGACTAACCAGTCAACTACTAATGGCTGGTTAATGACTAACTTGTCATGACTGCTTAATAACTAACCAGTCATGACAATTAGTAATTGGTCATGGTTAGTCATGATTAATCTGTCATGACTAACCATGACTAATGGCTAACCAGTCATGACTAGCCATGACTGGTTAATTACTAACTAGTCATGACAAACCATTAATGACTATTTGGGTCATGACTTGACCCATGACTTACAAGTCATGATTGGTTATTGACTAACTAGTCATGTCTGGTTAATGACTAGCTAGTCATGACTAACCAGCGATGACAAACCAGTCATGACTGGTTAATGATTGGTTAGTCATGACTGTTTTGTCATGACCAACATTACTAGAACCAAGTTCTAGTAATGTTGGTCATGACTAGCTAGTCATTAGCCAGACATGACTAGTTCGTCATTAACCAATCATGACTAGTTAGTCAATAACCAATCATGACTAGTTAGTCAATAACCGATCATGACTAGTAAGTCATGGGTCATGACTAATTAGTCATGACCCAGTTAGTCATGATTGGTTAGTCATGACTATATAGCCATTAAGCAGTCATGACTGGTTAGCCATTAGTCATGATTATTCATGACTGGTTAGTCATGACTAATGACTGATTAGTCATGCCTGGTTAGTCATTAAGCAATCATGACTATTTAGTCATTAACCAGTTATGACTGGTTGGTCATGACTGTTTTGTCATGACCAATGTTACTAGAACCAAGTTCTAGTAATGTTGGTCATGACTAGCTAGTCATTAGCCAGACATGACTAGTTGGTCATGACTAGCTAGTCATTAACCAACTATTCATGACTAGTTAGTCAATAACCAATCATGACTAGAAAGTCATGGGTCAAGACATGACCCAATTAGTCATGACTAGTTAGCCATTAAGCAGTCATGACTTGTTTCAATTAGTCATGGTTAGTAATGACTAACCATGACTAATGGCAACAAGTCGTGACTGCTTAATGACTAACTAGTCATGACTAACCAACTAACCATGACTAATGACTGATTAGTCATGGCTGGTTAGTCATTAAGCAATCATGGCTCGGCAGCACTGCAACGATGCCAACGTACACTCACCTACATCGCCTCTTTGTCGTGCAGATGCTGATGTTCGCGCTCGTGCCTTTCAGTCCGCTTGCTGGTGGTGTTGACGCGAGAGGAGCCATCGGCAGCACTCTTCAGCCGGGAACGTCGTCTCTTGTCCCCGGAACTCCGACCCTCCGTCCTCCATCCCGGCCGGACCGCAGTCAGCTGGCTCGCTCGAGTCGGCACAGTGCCTTCTTCGTGCCCCCTTCAGCCGGCCTACCACGGAATACTGCACGGACGCCAACTTTGGTTCCTGCCCGAGTACGGCGCATGCTCCAGTCTACCCGCCCACCCTCCTCCCAACGATAACCAGCATGACTACGTCACCAGAGCGTGCAAGCTACTTAAGGACTGCATCACCGCCCGCGCCGCTTAACGGGCTCGGCAGCACTGCAACGATGCCAACGTACACTCACCTACATCGCCTCTTTGTCGTGCAGGTGAGGTATTATAAATCGCTATTTGCGCGGCGTACGCGTTATGCGGCCTTGCTAGTGCTGCCGAGCCCACAGTGTTGTGTCGCAATTACCTTTGAATGTGTTGGCGTCATACGTCAACTGCTGATCTTGTCGGGTGACGTTGAGGTTAACCCGGGTCCCAACACCCGCGGCGCTGCTCCGCAAGATAACTCTGACATAATGGAGGCTTTGCAAGAACTGCGATCTGGCCAAGCATCTTTGTTGTCAGAAATGAAAACAATTCGTTGCACGTTAACTGAAAACGACAAAGCGCTGGGGGAAATAAAAACCAGACTAGCAAAGATTGAAGATGATTGCGCAACATTTGCCGCAATAAAAACCGATATCAGCGATGTTCGGGAACTTGCGGAGCACAATGCCGGTGAAATATCAAACATTATGTCTAAGCTGGTGGATTACGAAGACAGGGCGCGCCGCTCGAATTTATTATTTTTTGGATTAAAAGACACCAACCCTGAAACATGGGCTGAATCTGAAAACTTGATCACGACGGTATGCAAAGAAAAACTAGATATAACAATCAGCCCCACAGACATTGAAAGATGTCACAGATTAGGAAAATTTGATGCCAACAAAAACAGACCAATCATTGTTAACTTTGCTCACTACAAAACAAAAGAGAAAATTCTTTCCTCTGCTAGCAAACTAAAGAACAGTTCCTACAGTATTTCGGAAGATTACTCGAAAACTACCCTCTCTGCCAGTAAACAGCTACTTGCATTTGGTAAATCACAAAGTGAAAAATACAAACTCCGCTACAATAAGTTAATCATCGGCAGCACTACCTACATTTATGACCATATTTCAAACGAAGTTGTTCCCCGCACCCCATAGCTACTACGTAATCCTCCGGAAAAGCCTAAGCTCCGCCCTTTGTCCATTCTTTACACTAATATTCGCAGCCTTGTACCGAAGTTAGATTCCCTCTCAAGTCTTATACGCACTACGGAGATCAACATAATTGTACTAACCGAAACATGGCTAAATTCAACCGTAGCGGACTCCGAAGTAACTTCCATGTTTCCTGATTTCAATATCTTTAGACGCGATAGAATTAATAGGCGAGGAGGAGGTGTACTAATAGGTGTTCATCATTCTTATCCTTGTTCCGAGATTAAACTTGATTCCCCTCTCGAACTCCTTTTCATTAAGTGTCATGCCTCGTTCCCTCCTGTTATCATTGGTGTTTGCTATCGGCCCCCTGATCTAACTGATTCCTTTGTTGCCCACTTACACGAAGCACTCCGCGTGATAACTACGTCCTATCAGCACATACCCATTCTTTTTTATGGTGACTTCAATTTTCCTGACATTACCTGGTCCGATCTTCCCACCATTACATCAAAAAATAACATTGTAAGTGACTTTGTTAACACGTGCCTAACCTTTGGCTTGTCTCAAGTCGTATCTGAACCTACTAGGCAAACTGATCATTCCTCCAACATTCTCGATCTCATTCTCACTTCCCACCCTGATAAAGTTTCTACGCCACTTCATTTACCCGGACTTAGTGACCACTCCATTATACTAAACACATTTTCATTCCAAGTCCCAAGTTTGAAGAAAACCAAAAAAACACTTACATTATACGACAAAGGTAACTACGCTGCCATGAACACAGAACTAACCGATTTTGGGGCGTGGTTCGCCCATGACTTTTCAAGCCGGTCAGTAGAAACTAACTGGTCCCTTTTCATACACAAAATGCATCAACTAATAGATAAGCACATCCCTACTATCACGATCACAGCAAAATCATCGTCACCGTGGTTTAACAACGATCTGAAGCGCCTTAATAACAAGAAGAAACGGCTTTTCCGTACAGCCAGACGTGTGAACACTGACTGCTCATGGAAAAAGTACCATTGTGCTGAAAAAACATTCCAATCTCTGGTAAACCAAACTAAACGTTCCTTTTTTTCATCAGTAGTACCTTCTATGCTTCTCACTAATCCGAACAAGTTTTGGAAATCCATTAATCCTTCACGCAACACACCTATTACTTTACATGATGAGGACCATAATCTCATTCCGGAACATGATGTCTGTCGCGTTCTAAATTCTTTTTTCTGTTCAGTTTTTACTAACGAACCGGACGGCGAATTACCGCACTTCCCTGTCTTCGATCATCCAGCTATGCCAGACATTTTGTTCGATAGCAATGGTATTAGGAAACTAATTGAATCATTGAAAGTGTCATCGTCATCTGGCATTGATGGCTTGAACTCTAAAGTGCTAAAAAATACTAAAAACGTGGTTAGTGTCATTTTGTGCCATCTTTTTCAACAGTCATTATCATCAGGCGTGCTTCCGCAAGACTGGAAAATCGGTAAGATCGTTCCAGTCCCCAAGAAAGGTTCATCGTTTTCATGTAAAAACTACCGCCCTATTTCTCTTACGAGCATCTGTTCAAAACTAATGGAACATATTATTTATTCTCACATCGTTAAATTTTTAGTTTCGCTCAAGTTTTTTCATCCTAACCAACACGGCTTTCTAAAAGGACTTTCCTGCGACACCCAACTAGCCCTTTTTGTTAATGATCTTAGCTCTCATCTTGACCTAAACATTCCCGTTGACACGCTCTTCCTTGACTTCGAAAAAGCTTTTGATAAGGTACCCCACAAAAGATTACTACTAAAACTTTCACGTCTTAACCTTACCCCCTTGGTGTTAAAATGGCTACAAAATTTTTTGACCAACAGAGAGCAATTTGTCTACGCCAACAAATCATCGTCACCTCTTTCCCCCGTTACTTCAGGTGTACCACAAGGCACAGTGCTTGGACCCTTGCTTTTTCTAATCTACATTAACGATCTTCCCTCTAACGTCAACTCGAACATCCGATTATTTGCCGACGACTGTGTAATCTACCGCCCTATTACCAGCAGAACAGACTCTGACACCCTCCAAACTGATCTAACCCAAATCGAAACTTGGTGCAAGCATTGGCTAATGTCCCTTAATATTACTAAAACATGCATGCTTTCTTTTCATCGCAGGCAATCCCATATTCCCTCAAAATATGTTCTTTTCGGTTCTGAAGTATCATCTGTTCTTTCCTGTAAGTATCTTGGCATCACCTTAACTCATACCCTAACATGGTCTTCGCATATCACGAACATCGCTAATGACGCTAACCGCACCCTTGGCTTCCTACGTCGAAATCTTCGTTTTACTTCCCCTTCTATCAAATTATTAGCTTATAAAACATTCGTCCGACCTAAACTAGAATTCGCGTCAGCAATATGGGATCCTCATCAATCTAACCTTTCTATAATCCTTGAAAAAGTTCAAAACCGCGCTATCCGTTTTATTCATTGTGACTACTCTTACTATACTAGCGTGTCCTCTTTAAAATCCAGAGCATCCTTGCCTAACCTTGAAACTAGAAGAAAAATATCTCGACTATGCCTATTCCACAAGTTCTATCATTCACCTTTAGGATCATCTATCATATCAACAGCTCATCGTCCTTCTAGCCGCAACAACCACATCAAGACCCTATACCCACCCGCTGCAAGAACAACATCTCATTTCCGTTCTTTTTTTGTCATATCATCTCGGGACTGGAACGATCTGCCGCCGGAAGCCGTACTCATCGTCAACTGCATCGACTTCAAGAAAAAGATTGAGGCCATCCTTATGTAATCAGTAATCTTTATGTATCCTGTAATCTTTATGTATCCTGTAATCTTTATGTATCCTGATCTTTATGTAGTCTGTAATCTTTATATAATCTGCATGTAATCAGCCCATCCCTCATGTAATGCCCCACAACCGGGGCCTTTGAGGTAATAAATAAATAAATAAATAAATAAATAAATAAATAAATCATGACTAGTTAGTCATTAACCAGTCATTACTAGTTATGACTGGTTAGTCATGACTAGTCATGACTGGTTTGTCATCGCTGGTTAGTCATGACTAGCTAGTCATTAACCAGCATGATTAGTTAGTCAATAAGCAATCTTGACTAGTTAGTCAATAACCAATCATGAGTAGTAAGTCAAGGGTCAATTCATGACCAAATTAGTCATGATTGGTTAGTCATGACTAGTTAGTCATTAAGCAGTCATGGCTAGTCATGACTGGTTAGCCATTAGTTATGGTTAGTCATGACGCATTAATCATGACTAACCATGACCAATTACTAATTGTCGTGGCTGGTTAGTTATTAAGCAGTCATGACAAGCTAGTCATTAACCAGCCATTAGTAGTTGACTGGTTAGTCATGACTAGTCATGACTGGTTTGTCATGACTAGCCAGTCATTAACCGGACATAACTAGTTCGTAATTAATCAATCATGACTAGTTATTCATGGGTCATGACTAATTAGTCTCGACCCAATTTGTTATGGCTAGCCAAACCAAGTCGCCCCATAGCCACCTCGTGTGTGCCAACGGCCGTGCGGCCAAAGTTGCGTGTAAAGGCTTTCGCCTCGCGCACTTTAGATAATCAAAGTGGCCTCTGAATTTTGTCTTAGTATTTTGTGACATCGGGCCTCTTCATGCTGACCTGCTTTGCACCGGCATGCAATAGCGGGTATCCCAACGATGACTCCACGGACAGTCATTTCAGCGTTTTTGCAATTTTTTCACAATATTAACAGCCTAATTTCGCATCACACAAACGTTTTCTCCAAGATAACACGCAGCTTCGAAGCAAAAGCTGCCGTAATGGAAGTATTATTTTACTGCAGCCATGTAGAGCGCGAATGCAGCTCGCCAAAACCTCATATGTGCCGGCCGCTCCACGCTTCCGCGCTGCGTGTAGCAGACGACGCGCCCGGCAGGGAGCAAGACTCGACTGCAGCGCCGTTAGTTCTCGTGACCGCCGCTTGGGACACTCTCCTCCGCTGGGCGGTATGGGGACAAGCTGCGAAACTGAGTAGGTTCTAGTAACGTTGGGAAAAGCGTGACATTGACGAAGGGGAGGTTGGAGGATTGGTGGCGGAAATCAAGGGAGGGATGAATTTCGAGGGGAAAAGGATAGACAGATTAGACATTGTAAGAGCGAAAGGGAAAGAAAGGGAAAATAAAAATAAATTAACAATGGGGGAAGTATAGGCTAGGTGGCAAAAGCTACCGCCCGGTACAAAAGGTAAAGCCATTATCATCCATCCATCATTCATCCATCCAAAAGCTAGGGAATATGCAGCGCCAAGTTTGGTTCAGCTAGGGACGGCGTAGGGAAGGCTTGGAGTTGGGTCCAGCTCAGGGTTGCCAGTTCCGCTTAATATAAGCGAATTTGGGCTTCTTTTTTCACCGAGTCGCTTGTAAATTTTTACAGCCGCTTGTCGCGTTTTTTGGGGCTTACTTGCACTGTTCCTGCAAATATTGTTATTTTAATGCCCATCACACGCGTTTGTCGTTAAATATACGCGATAGTAGCAGGAGTCACAAAGTACGAAACAGTCCCTCTCCATTCATCAATAATTTGACGCCTTGCCAGCACTCGTGGTTGTCTGTGTCGTAGTGTGTTGCCGGTGTTTGTGCAAATTGGCTTCGAAGTGCCCGAAATATGGCAAACGAGTTTTGAGGTGTTTGCTGCTGGGACTTTCAACCGACATTAGAAATGTTGCAGCTATTCAACTCTAAAAACATGTATGGTTCCGATGTGGATGCGGAGGATTTTTCTGATGGGTCGAACACTACCGACGATGACTGTGTGTAGTTGAGCCGTGAAATTAAACATACGCTGGAAGGAGTCAACAAGAAACTTCATTCATGTATACTAGCAAACGCGCAATGAACAGGGTGCAGGCTACCGTGGGGACAATGTTAAAAAGTACATGAGTGTTTTTGATCATTCTCGTGGATATCGTCGCTGTTCAAAATAAAGTAATTTGATCACCTTCCCTTCGTATTTCTGCAATTTTTGGATACTATAATTAAACAATTTTCAAGAATGAGAAAGTTTGTTATCGTCCGCTTCTTTTGGGCTTCTTAGCAAAAGTCGCGCCGCTTTTTTGGGGCTTGTTTTGGGTAGTTCTTATTTGCTCGGCGGCATCTGGCAACTCTGGTCCAGCTGGCTATATATTCGGACGCTTCCGCGCTTCCGACCCGGCACTGCACGTAACTGACTACGCGTTATTGGACCTGTGCTCGCTGACTTGTTCTGCTGCACTAGTTGCGTAGAATTTTGCTTTGTGGACCATTTGTGCATTATGGAAAATCAAGATCAGGGTCAAGGTTCTGGCCACAATAAGAAGCTCACTTTAGAAGAATTCGTGGCGACCGCGAAGGCTTGTCCATTCTTCATGCAGGTGAGTGAGCTGTGATGTAGCCGCTGCAACTCGCGTCCCAGCTATACAGCCTGATCGATGTGCTCGCCTTTATTTTATTGAACGCCGTAAATAGCTTGAAATTATTAATCATACTGCATGACTCTTTCATATGGGGTTTAACTTGGTGCGCTGAATTTACAGCCAATGTTCGGCTTAGCAAGTCGTGGCCTATCGTGGCTCTGTGAGACAAAGAAGTGTTCGATGGAAGTTGCACAACTGATGTACTTGGCACTATTACTATATATATATATATATTATTATATATATTAGGATCACAGTCTTGCGAAAAAGTTAGAAACCTCGCTTTACTCAGGCTGCCACTTGTAAAATTTCTGACTTCGCTCCTGTCAGCGTTCCCGGTCATGGCGCCGCGTTCGAAAGTGTGCTTTGTGTTGATGGGCTTAACATAGTTCGGTGCCTAGATGGGCTATTTCAGACATGAGAACAACAACAACAAAAAAAAGAAAGAGAAAGCTTCGCACTTGTAGGACTTTGTGGCAGAATAGGTTTAAAAATTGTTTTACGGAACAGTACAGAAAATGACACGGACGCCGAAAAGAACACGAGGGCTCGTGTCGTGTTCCTTTCTGCGCTGTTCCGTAGAAGATAAATTACCAACAAGCCCTGTATTATGGCTTAGCGAATTTAACAAGCCTCACTTTACTTCCAGTCAGGAAAACGTACAGTTAATATACAGTTGAACATATTGAAGCCAACTGAAACTCGCCCGTTGCTCTGATTAGGCCCCGTGCATGCAAATATTGCATTAACCTTTTAAGCGCCGCACTATGAAGCAGTAATAAAAAAACTGAAATTGATGTTGATAATTTCCATTGGTCTTCTAAATTACCTATGATAAATAATACAGCCGCATTCAGAAAGACTTAGTAGGTTTTTTCGCATGTTCCATTTCTGGAACATTGGCGTTTACCATATGAAAAACAAATTTTGTCTGGAACAACTTTTATTGACTTTTAAATGGGAATTGCTTACTGATGTTAACAGAAGAATAATTATAAGCGTCATACAAGGCCTTTCAAAAGTATAAATGTTTATAACAATGCTTGCGAAAAATTTTTTTAATCCGACTTGCTGTAGGTCAGTGAACACTTCACAAGCCATGGTATACTGTAAAGCATTTCGTGTGCAGCCACTTTTCGCACGGCTGACATTGGTTCTTCATGTTTTTCTTGCACTCTGCACACCTCTCCTGAGTTGCTGAGATGCAGTGGCCATCAGCCAGGACACTAGCTTGGGCATGTTGGTTATTCATTTGTGACGGAACAGCGCAAAACACCGGGACAAGAGACAAGCGCTGACTTACAACTGATTTTTATTTCGAAGAAACACTGCTTCATATACCTTCTTCACCCCCTCAAAAACATATTCGTCACAACCATATCGTTCAAGTGTCCAAAAAATTACAACATACGACAAATAATCACAGATTTATAATCACATTTTCAACATGTCAAACTCTTTCTTTGTCAAAGCAGCAGACGGCGTGCTGACACAATCGTCGCGCAGACTTGCTATCGAAGCTGCCTAGATTATTTCACGGACTAACTGGTCTTTGTGATTAGCCAAAGCTCTACAAGAATTTGACATGTTGAAAATGTGATTATAAATCTGTGATTCTTTGTCGTATGTTGTAATTTTTTGGACACTTGAACGATATGGTTGTGATGAATATGTTTTTGAGGGGGTGAAGAAGGTACAAGAAGCAGTGTTTCTTCGAAATAAAAATCAGTTGTAAGTCAGCGCTTGTCTCTTGTCCCGGTGTTTTGCGCTGTTCCGTCACAAGTGGCCATCAGTTTACCTATCCTCCCGTCTCGGATGAACCCGAGGTCCAGGCAGCACAGTGATTCTCTGCTTGAGGTGCAGCAAGGACATGGCGACATCCTGCCGAAATGCTATGTGCATCATGGCGGCATCAGTTCCTTTGTGAAGCTCTCCTGTGAAGACAGCCATGTTCATTGCTGAAAAGGTTCCACTGCCATTTTTTGCTTCGAAGTCTTGGACGATAACTTCGGAGGAGGCGGTCAAGAACATCTACTGCCCCCATGCCCTCATTGTATTTTTGATCAGATATGGTTGAGGAATGTCTACCTTTTTGTTTGTGCGTCGTGAGAAGCGTTTCGCAGTTCCAAGAGGCTCATGGCCGAGGTGGTTTGAAGAAACTGTGACTATTGCATTGTTGTTCCTCCTGCATGTGTAGACCACCCTGCCACACTTGTAGTGGAAAGAACCTCTTTCCTCTCTTCCGACGTCTTTCAAGCTCTTTGGTGGACAACCACCGGTTCTTGTATCTCGTATAGTCCCGTCGCTCGAATCTCCTGGTCAGCCAGTTTCGTCAGGAGACCGTGCGAAGTGAAAAAGTGGTTAAAGTAGACTTCGTGCTGTTCAGGGGCGGACAGGACAAATGCCATATTGCTAGCAACCCTCAGCCCGAGAGGTGCCTTCTTGTCCTTCTCGTTTCTCCTGCAATATATTTCCATTGCACAGGGGTACCCATTCAAAGAGTACATCATTCATATCTTACACCCAAATCGAATAGGTTTACCGCGAATGAACATTTTGCACGAGTGGTAGCCATTAGGGCACCACTGACTCGTCGATGCTGAGGCTTTTGCGGAACGCTCCAAACTGGCAGAAACATTTGGAGATTTCGTCATAAAACGGCTAAATATCTTGCCCATCTTCTCGCCTGCTTTCAACTAAGCGTTGTCCACTATATGAAAAAACTTCTTCAGCTGCCGGAACCTATTGTGGGCCATCACTATCGCGACTAAAGGCGCACGAAGGTCTTCTGCGGTGCTCGAATACGACTCCTTAGATAGAACGGAGTTATATCCGCTCAAAAGTAAGAGACCGAAAAACTGCTCTATGTCCGCTCCTGTGACGTCCATCTCCGCCCCCTTTTGGAGTGCGTACCTTGCAGTCAGTTCGGCCAGTGAACCAAGATATTCCAGAGAAATAATTTTGCTGAACAGCATAAATGGGCTCATGTCCGCTATCTCAGGAAATGCCTCTAGGAACAACGGAGGGTTCTCTCTGGGAACTGTTTTGTCGAACATAGCATGGTCACCCCATACTGCTCTAATTGAGCGCTTTGGGGTTTTTGTTTTTCTAGCCTTTTTTGAAGACTTGCGCCCCTTTCCAGCAGTTGACTGCCTCCGTGCTGGTTTCTTTAGTTGTGGCTCAGGACTCGAACATGCAGTAGGCAAATGAACGTCTTCATGGCAGCACTGCATAACTTCAACGTGCCCGCAAACATCATCAGGAACATCGGAAAAGTCATTTTCGTTCACGTGCTCCTCGTCAATAATATTGCCATCTTCATCAAGTGGCAATTGCTTACAGACACACCTTCGTGTTCGTCATGGGGAAGGCTGAAGAAAAGGTCAATTGCAGCCTCCAGTGTGAGGAAGCGTTGCACCATGGCCTACAATGAGTTGAGAAGTATAGTACTGCAATATAAAACTAGCTGCAAAGTCCTTTTCTGCTTGCACAAGGATTGATGCAGCTATGCGCTGCAGTTGAATGCTGCGCTTTCCACGTGCCACACAAAAGCGCAATTTCAACTCCTCCTAATAGTGTACTTGCCTGCTTTTGACCGCGTCAAAAAGTTTTTTAATGTTTCAGGATATTCACACTTTGTGGACTGAGATTGGTTTCCTGAAGACAAAGTTGCAGACAACATTGGCCTTAGAATAAGTGTTATGTCATTAATTCCTCAGCAGTTCTCTACAGTTCCATTGAACAGAAAAAGTTATGTTGGGTGGCTCCACATAAGATCAAAAGAATTCGTTTGAAACTTCTATATATTGTTGCCTGATGACTGGACAGAAGCCATCCGCAATTTTTTTCCCGAAAAACATTTTGAAGCAAGAGAGATTATTAAGGAGATTATTAAGGAGATTATTAAGGAGATTATTAAGGAGATTATTAAGGAGATTATTAAGGAGATTATTAAGGAGATTATTAAGATTATTATTAATACCTCATTGTTGTAAGCAGGAGTTGTCGACAGAAATGTTATGCTTTTCAATTGGTCGAAATGGTCGTGACGTCACAGCGCTCGAATTTCAAACGGGGCCAATTGTACTTCAGCCAGTAACCATGCAACCAGTTAAAGGGATGGTATAGTGATGCTCCGAGTAAGTGGGACTGAGTTCAGTTAATTACTAAATTAACCAATCTGCCTAATTAACTTTTGTAGTCAGACCAGATAGATAATTAAAACCGAGTACGAAATTGGTCGAGTTTTGGGAATCGAACCAGGGCCTCCGGAGTGTGAGACGAGCACGCTACCACTCCACCATGCCAGCTCGATGGTTTCGAATGAACAAAAGGCGCGTCTAGTGAATACGGTGTCTTCGTTCACTCCCATCTTCATCCCTTCCCTTATGGCGAGGTTCAGGTGTCTACCGAGATATGCGAGACAGATACATTTCCTTTCCTCAAAAAAACAATTTACCGACGAGCAAGGCGTAGAGCCCAACGGGCGATGGCGTTCTGTGGACTCCCTGGCAGCGTTGCAAGACTCTGTCGCGTTCCACTCTTAGAGGCAAAGCTTAACATCTTGACCACACATCAGTGACACAAGCAGCAACACTGCAGCAGCAACAACGTGCCCCCTGAATTATTACTGGTGGAGAAGTGGAGTTCCACGCTTAAGTGCTCTGCCGTTTTGGCCAACTTTGGTTAAGAATTACATAAAATGTATTAAAGTTAGATACCTGAAAATTGAGTAAATATATGGATGTTTTTATTTGTGCTCCGTTATATTTGTCTGTCTGCATGTTACAATGTTTTTATAAAATTTATCAAAATCCACCCAAAGAACGTTTTTCTACCCAGTTTTCCTGTACAAAACTTGGACTGAGAAAAAATCTTTTATATCATTTTACAATGAATACATTCCTTTGCAATCGATGTTACTTCCAACCCATGTTCACCTTTAACACAAGACACTCTAACCCTGTGTTTGGAGCATCATAGCCTTAACTGCTTTTGCGGCATTAAACTCAATATAACTGTCTATGTATGAGATGATTGCAAAATCTCAATCGAATATTTTTGAGCTGCGATAGCAGGTGCTGCCATCGGTGGCGCATTTGCAACCCAGTTTGTTCTTCCCGAGCAACCTCTCGCAACCAGTTGTTAATTTAACTGCCACCCACCATGGCGGACAGTTTGCTCACAACCTGGTGGCAGTGGGCAACACACATGCACACCGTTGGGCAGCCTGACCCGGAGCAGGCTTCAGACAAACAAACAATGGCTAAATGGCCACTACAAGTGCTACAATAATCCCCTTCCCATTGCATCTTTGAATTTGCTTTCACTGCGGGATTCTGGTGGGCAGAGGCTTGTGGAGGGTCCTACTGCTAACACAGTACAAAGGATCGCACATAGGCCTGCTCCAGGGATCTTTGTCAGTGTGGTACACGCGATAGTGGTCAAGTGGATGACACGGAACATCTCCAGTGAGCATTCTTAAAGGGACGCTGAGGACAAATAGAAGTCAGCCTTCCTTGGTAGGGAGCTGCATTCTCATCACAAAGATACCATCATACAAATACTTGGGCGTCACGCTGTGTAACAACTTATCATGGGCTACACACGTTACTAACATTATTTCCTCGGCTAATAAAACGCTCGGATTTTTACGACGTCATCTTCGCCACGCCCCACAACAGGTAAAATTACTAGCATATAAATCTCTTGTCAGGTCAGTGTTAGATTATGCATCGCCAGTTTGGAACCCTCATCAAGTTTATCTTATCAATGTGCTCGAGTCACTTCAAAACAGAGCAGCCAGATTCATTCATTCCTCCTATTTGTACGACATTAGTGTGACATCTTTAAAAGCGGAATCCAGTTTAGCGCCCCTTTCACTTCGTCGTCGTATTTCTAGCCTCTGCCTATACCATTAGTCCGCTGCGCTGCGCTCCCTACATTGCCCCGCCAGCCGGCATATCCCACCACATTCGTCATCCTTTCCAAGTGTTTCGCCCACGTGCCCGTACTGTTACCTGTGCCGCTTCTTTTTTTCACCGTGTTTCTGTAGACTGGAACAACCTCTCCAATGAAATCGCTACCATCTCATGCCCATCCGCATTCGCCGAAGCTGTCACCAACCTTTTTTCAACATCACTTGTTCAATTGACTGTTTTGTGCCCACCCCTTATGTAATACCCCCAGTGGGCCTTTAAGGTATTAAAAAGGTTTAAAATATACCACTTTTACTGAAAATGGGCCTTTTATAAGCTAGAAAAGACATCAGAAACTATGTACAGGTGTTGCCTGCACTGGCTGATTTCTCAGGTAAAATATGAGGGTTGATCCAGAAATAAGGTTCCTATCAATTTTAGGAATAGACAACATTGTTTATTCTCATAGAAATTTCATCATTGGAAAGATGGAAACTTTGCTCTATTTTTCTGCACAATTGCTGTCCCGCCGCGGTGGCTCAGTGGTTACTGCGCTCAGCTGCTGACCTGAAAGAAGCGGGTTCCTGACCGCGGCAGCTGAATTTCGATGAAGGCGAAATTCTTGAGGCCCGTGTGCTGTGCGATGTCAGTGTACGTTAAAGAACCCCAGGTGGTAGAAATTTCCGGAGCCCTTCACTACGGCGTCCCTCATAGCCTGAGTCGCTTTAGGACGTTAAACCCCAACAAACAAACAAACCCTCTTTTTCTATGCATTTTTGTAGACTGTGCTCCAATTTCTGGATCCCAATGTCGGTAGAACTCCACCGCGAATCCGTTAAGGAAGCGTTTCACCTCTTAGACTTCATCGTCACTCCAGAAGCGTTGGCCACTCAAATGTTCCTTTAACTTGGGGAACAAGTGATAATCACTAGGTGCGAGGTCTGGACTGTTTGGTGGGTGGGGTCTGACAGTCCACCCAAAGTTTGTCAAAAGTTCCTGGGTTTGACGGGAGACGTGAAGTCGGGCGTTGTTGTGAAGAAGCATTCATTACACTGGCTGCCAGTCGTCCTCACCAGTGGTTCTGGATAGCTTGCCTGAGTTTTCTTAGTGTTGCTCAATAACTCCGAGTTTATTGTTATCCCATTTTCCATGAAACCAATCAGCATATCCCCTTACGATCTCAAAAAAACACTGGCCATGACTTTGTCAGCAGAAGGAGTTTGTTTGAACTTCTTTGCAACTGGTAACCCTGGGTGATGGCACTATTTGGATTTTTGTTTTGTTTCACCCACGTTTCGTTTACCATTACAATTGAGTCCAATAATCCTTCCTTATCCTCTTGACACTTCTGAAGAAATTGGCGAGCACAGTCAAGGCGTTTCTCCTTGTGGCCTGATGTCAACAGCCACGGTACCCATCGAGCACAACACTTGTGATACCCCATTTTTCAGTCAAAGCTCTTTTCACTGTACTGTAAGAACTCCCAGGGATCTGAGCAACAAGTTCACGGAAATGATTCTGCTGTTTTGAAGCACTTCGCGTTGGACCATCTCGATAATCGCTTCCAAAACTGTCTTCCACTCCGTTCATCTTGTACTTCCTTCCGACCGGCACTAAACTCTCTGCACCACTTTCGGATGTGCTGAACGGACATGCACTTGTTGCCATACACCTCTGTCAACTGACGAATATCCATGGGTGGAGTCCCTTTGGCATGCATAAAAGCGAATTATGGAACGAATCTCGCACTTGGCGAGATCAAAATGGGAACCTTCATATCAGACGGCTGCCGAGCCAAGAATGAGCAGCGCAGCGGGGGGAATCGAGAGTGGGGGAACAGCAGCGCGCAGCAGTGCACCTTCCTTGTGGCTGGAGATCTTTGAGAACCTTCTTTTCTGGGTCAACCCTCGTACATACGTTGACACGGATTTTCGAGCACTGATCCTTGAGGCTGGGCTATCTGCCATTCACTTCAAAACGATGGCAGCCCGTCCTTTTCGGTAAGGACATCACTAGTTTTGAATCAACTGATGGGAAGGCTTCTAAATTAGATTTTCTCACCAGTAAATTCATCTTTTCCTGCTGGAAAAATGTTAATATATCTAGAAAGAGCGAGAAAATCAACAAAAGAAATCTGGAGAGGACATTTAAGATTGCCTATAAGGGTATGACACAGTAGCGTTAATGGGTTAATGCTAGGGGTGTGCGAATATTTGGAAATTTTGAATACTGAATCAAATATCCCCCATTCGATAATTTGAACGAATCAAATAGTGTATGTTCAAAATTATTCGAAACGATTCGAATATGCCTTCAAGTTTTCTTATACTTTTTGAATAATTGGCGCGAAGTTCGAATAGGGTCTGCCATATTTTTCTTCCATGACTATTCTAAGAACAGGGACCATACACACCACTTATCATGCTGCCATGTTCGGTATGCGGTGCATGGAGGGCTCAGTGCCGCGATGTAGCATGATGCCCAGGGCCCTGGCAGGTTCAGCAAACCTGGCCTTTATGCCTGACCTCTGAGGCCATGCCTCATATATAGCTCTCGTTTGTCTCATGCACTGCATGAGATGTGGCGGTAGTTTATTATCTTCCGTTATAAACAGCAAAGGTACTTTTCATGTGTGCATAACATGACATTGATAAAGTTAATAGATGGACTTTGGGTTGCGTGCGAAAGTGCAAAAACATCACTATGCCATAACAGATAGCATGCAAGCAGTGCAGTACACGATGCAGTGCAGCAGGTTGGCTCTGAAGCTTTTGTTCACATTTTTGTTGTCACCTGCAGCTGTACAGATGCGATTTGGTTCTAACAGACAAGGATTGTGTGGGATTAACGTGGCGTCTGTGTTAGGTGGCTTGGGATATTGTAACTAGAAAGAAGAGGTACTCACGTGGTTATGTTTTTCTCTCTCTGCTACAGAGTTATATGGACTTTAAAAGGAAGATTATAGAAGCTAGGTAAGTAAGCCTTGAGTGGAACATTCGGGTGAGACTGAGTTTCTGACACCATGTGCCTTTTTTTTTTTGCAGCGAAAGATTCGAGAGGTTAGAAGCATTAAGAAAAGGTATGTGTTTCTTTGCATGCAGTGATTCAGAAAGCTTGTAAATAAAAGAAAATGAGAGTTTAGGTGCAGTGGTTCCATGGATAGCAGAGAGTCTTACATGGAAAAAGTCTGCAGTGGTTAGGAAATTGTTCGAAGGCCTCAAGTCATGGTTAGAAATCGCTATCATGTTGTAGATAAACTGCCACCTTGAGCTAAGGGCTCCTTACACGTAATTATTTATTTATTTATTATTTATCTGATACCCACAGCGCCTTTCGGCATTACAGTGGGGGGGTTACAAACGCAAGAGTAAATAGCACAATGCAAAATGCATTGAGATGTGTTTGTAAAAAGAGATGTGTTTGTAAAGTAGGAGTTAGTTGATCTTACGGGGGGGGGTGCCCACAGTGAGTATGCATTATCACTGATTAGGTGATCATTACTGGGAATCAAAACTTTATTTCAAGCATGCCTGTGAAAATTCTTCACCTCACTTCTATATGTTGTGTACCTTCGTGATGAACTGCTGCATTGATTCATAGGTTTAGTGTTGTGGGAGGAGCTGAATGTGAGCCATTAGGTACTTGACACTCATGAGCATGTGCGCTGTGTGTGCTTGGCTTTTTGAAGTACCAGTGAGTGCAGTTTTAAGAAACTTGGAATCGCTGCTTTGTCTGTAGTACAGAGAGGCCCTTGTGCTTGTTTCCTTTGCAGAAACTGAAGAAATGGAGAAGAAAGCTGAAGAAACGCAGAAGGAAGTGGATGAAAGGGAGGAAAAAGTGAAAAATTTGAAAGAAAAGAACACAAGGTTGCAGCGTGAACACTGTGCTGCTCTGGAAAGGCTTGATAATCGGCGAAAGGTAGGTCTATCCGCTTAGAAATGTGGAAATACTGCTTGAAATGTTGTTGCATGGCAACTTACCAACATGCTCATTGAATTGACCATTTTTTTTAATTGGTGCACAATGCTTACTAATACCAGTGGAAGGCTCATCACCTGAATTGCATGTTTGTTGGTATGCTGTGGAGCAGAGAACTTGATAAGCTGCCAGCGTAGAACTTTGTACGGGTAGTTATGGTGCATCCAACATAACCAAAGCAAAATTACGTTGCAGTTGACCTTCAAGTGTCACCAAGGCTGCTCTTATGTGAGAGTCTTGCCCACTGTGACTGCAGCTTCCAAAATATGTCTCAAGTTTAGTTTCTCTTTGGCCAGTTACACTACCACTCCTAAGCTTAGGGTAGTGGCCACACTTCTTGCAGTGCTCAGCAAGACTGGCACCACTGTTCAGTGGACCCTTTAGAAAATTCAACCTGGAAACTTTGCTGCAATCATTAGTAGCAGCTTTGGTCAGGGCTGTCCGCTGTTGTTTAGGCACTATTCTAAGTGGCACCTGTGCTAGCTTCTGTGCATGTTTGAAGGAGGTGCCTTACTAGCATTTACAGTGATTGAGGGACTTGTCGTCGTACTTAGTTTTCACTAGGGTGGTTGGAAGCTTACTGTGTTGTCCCAGGTGTGCAAGGTCCATCAGGATACATTTCTCATCACAGCTTCTTTGCAAATCGTGCTGCGATCCATTGGTTGTCCGCATTGCCTTATCATCCTGCAGGCACTGTACCCCTGAATGCTTAACATTACTGCTTGGCTGCACTACAAACAAATATCGTGTTCTGCTGCCCTTTCTTGATGCCTTCGTGTAGCCCACCGAAACACGTCCGAGGTAAAGTCATTAGGACCACAAAAAGTACTTGAAATAAACGAGTCTGTGAATGAGCTGAGCACAGCAAAAAAAAAAAAAACAAGGGACAGAGGCAAAAAACTGAATTTCAGGAACATGCTGCCTTCATAGGATGAACTCTACGATTACTTAAAGTAGTCAGAGATGCTGGTAAGTAACCCCCAACCACTGCGCACTACACAAAGAAACTGTGCAGACTGGTGTGGCGTGCAGTCAACCTGTTGAGGGCAGGGAAAAATAATGGTCATGTTGCAGGGCACACTGATGTGGTTAGGGTGGGAGGTGCTTCAATGCCAGCATGTCCACTAGGCATTGCTTCTCCTCAGGGGCATCTGCAGGAACATATCCACAGGGGAATGTTGGTGGCAGTGCGCCACCACGGTCTCGAGCACCTACAAGTAGCTATGTGTGGCTAAGCTTTGTTCGGCAAAAAGAGGCTCCTGGTAGTTGAGCCAATGCTGAGTGTTTAGGGGATTCTGAGGTCATCTTTTTACCGCGGGGACTCGGATCTACGTGCTCTGAGTATTCTTAAAAGCTCTGAATTATTGTCCTGGCTCCTGTCTCCTTTTTTTTTTGACTGACTGCAGAGAGTAGGAAGAGTCAACCATCGCGTGGCGTGCCTTTCAGCCAGTCGTGCGGCAGCTTGCCCCTCGGCCATTGTCGGAGTAATATATAGCAATACGTGAAGTGATCTTCGACGAAAAATGTGCGGGTTGCTTGCGAACCGAACAACAGTTGCATCAAAACATGATGGCATCCCGCAGATTACGCGAGAAAGTGTTGATCTATGGATGTTGCAAGACTGCAAAACCGTTAAGTTGGGGAAGACACGGGACCTTCGAGAAATGGGAGCCGTAATCACCGACGCACCACTAGGAAAGCAACAAGACTTGCACTTCCGTCAAAGCAGGTGGTGGGGCGCATCACCCCGTGGCAGCAGATGAGGAGAAAACAGTCAGACTGCTTCGGGTTTGTTTTTTCGCTGCTATAAGGGAGATTTAGTATACCGGAGACGTACTAGCGGAGACACATACCGGTTTTACGTACGCCTGTTGTGCATGTGCAGCTTCCGTATGTAAAACCGCGATGCATCTCCGCTAATACATCTCCAGTATGCTAAATCTCTCTATATTCTCTGAACCACATGTATGGAGCGGCTTTATTGAACTATTATGCCGTGTCCATAAAGAGTAATAAAAATTACTTTGCTGTCCCCACAGTTTTCACTTGCCAATCGCAAGTCTCGTGAAAGCAGTCAGCCACGCATGTTTTTTAATTTCATGGGCTTAATTTGCGGCTGTGTTGTGTGCGACTTATTTAGGCACAGAAATAAAAAAACTAAACAAAATAAAAGCAAAAACTGAGTTTTCCAGAACACTTCGGCCACTTTTCTCCTTCCTGAGAAGGCTGAGTTATTTCATTGGTCGGGAGCCTCGAGATTCTTGCCCCAGTCAAGGATGGTCGCTGAGGTTACCTGACCCTCTGTAAAGCCCTTATTAAAGTTCTTTTCCACTACCATTACTAGCAAGTACAAACTAGCCTTTTAGGCCCTCTACACCACTGATGTTTTTCACACATTAGTAAAATTCTGCAGAAAACAATTTTCTTATACCTTGAGCTTGGCACATGATAGCTTTATATCCTTATACGCCACTAAACTCAACACAACACGAGCATCACTTTTTTTTTTTTTGTTAAAATCGAGTTTCGAAAACTTAATTCTGGAAAGTCCAACCCCTGGCTGATTTAATGCGCTTCATATGCTGAGACTTTAGGGCAGTTTTCATAAGCACGTTTTTTTTTTCTGTGCTCATCTCGTGTGCCTTGCTAACTGTGGGAAGGCACAAATCAGCTTGTCACCATCATGACTGTACCTTGAGCAGTACAACCAGGGATGCAAGGTGGGGCCTCGAAAGCAAAAATAGTGTTCGATGTGACGTTGCTGCACATGGTGCTGCTGTGCATAATCTAGTAATGGTGGACTCGACATGCATCTCGCGGCATGCGTGAGATGACGTTGAAGGGTCGACGTTTGCAAGCGCTCTTGTGTGCTTAAGATGAGCCACAATTTCTATAGCTGAGATAAAGCAGAGGACAGCCGGCAGGCTTGCTTTGGACACACATGGGAGCAGAACTAATGAGGTAGTACAATATGGGGTGGTCAAAATTCCAAGTGCATGATGCAGATGCAAGTCTCAGTATGAAGAACGGTTGAGGCAGATGGAGAAAAAGGTGTTCAGGTACTTGTGCCACTGCAGTGCCAAGACTATACGGAGGAGAACTATGTGGCTTCCTTAAGAATACAAAGATTAGAGGGAAAGAAAAGGAGATCAATAAAACAGCTAAACTGGAATTAAAAGGGAACACTTTCGACAATTCCAAAGGAAGGGCTTTACTTTTTGAGTCCTGTGCTGGGTGCTAGCAAAAGTTTGTCTTGCATGCAGCAACAGCAAATGTCATCCGTGGAGCCAGAGAAATGATAAGAGCATAATGAGTCTACTGCAGCGATTAGAGATGCACTGGCATTCAGGAACAGCCGGGGCAGGCTCAACTTTCAAAGAGTTGAAGCAAGTAAGAGGCGACTAGAGGAATGGGGAAGAAGGGGAAGAGCATTTAATTCGAAGAAGTTTAGCATGTTGGGAATTGATGACTGGGTGACAACTACCATCAACCCAGTTCAGAAGGGATGCTGTTAATTATTCTGGTTAATTTTAGAACCCTTAGTGCTGTTGCAAACTATTCTTCAGAGGCTAGCCCATCTTTCCCTCATAAATGTGACTGCAACTGAGAGAACCACAGCTGTGATGGAGGGGACATGCTTGTTTTTGTGTTTGGTAGTGTGTGTACCCATAATGGGGAGGCACAACTTTTGGAGGAAGTTTGTTTAGTGGGCCTGCTCAGACGGGATCCCCTTGTACTGCCTCTTTATAGCAGCGACCCAGCCACTACCTGGAGGTGGTCGAGGGGAACCTTGTCACTGCTACAGCTCTCTCACTTGGCATGTGATGTCTGTGACCTGTAATGGACACAAAAGTATGTGGGTGCCCTTAAGGGGGGATGCAGCAATTAAAACTAATTTCTTTATTTATGAATGACATGCAGCCAGATTTGGCATAGACATGTAACTTTTTATGCTGATTTCAGAACTGGATTTATTTTAAGCTAGCTGAGGTAATTGTTGAATAGTTACAGTTACTGCTGTCATAAAGTCATCCCTATGTTTTTGGATAAGAGGACATAGTAGTAGTGCTAAAAAAAACAAGGACGGCAGGGTAGAGAAAGACAACAGATAACACTGCGCCTGTGTTGTCTTTCTCTACCCTGTCGTCCTTGTTTTTTAGCGCTACTACTATGTCCTCTCAATCCAAACACCAACTAGCCCAGCTTTCTGCCTTAAAGTTTTTGGATAATTCAGGAGGAAATGCAGAAGTTTTTTTTATGTCGGAATGTTCTCAAAGCCCTGCTCTCTGCAATACCTTCGAAAATAAAAGGTCCAGCATTGCTATTTACATGAAAGCGTTTCTTACAAAAATGACTTTCATAACTATTGCATATGCACATAAAAGAATTGAGGGCATTACTGCACTACACGATGTCACTGGATTCATGCGCCAAGTGCAGAATCAATCTCCTGTCATTCGTTGTGAAATAATGAACGGATGAGTGATAGCAATCGCGAAGGAGGTGAGAGGTGAGAAAATCGACCTTAAAATTTATTCCCCCATTTGCCTCGTTTATCTATTGCCTTGTATGCTTCTGCTTTTGGTGAGAGAAATGTTGCATTGAAACCAACGGAACCTCTGATTTCTCATCTCTTCTCTTTGTGGTGATATTAAGATGGCTGTCCTTCGTCATCTGAAAACCTACGGAATTCGCAATGCCCTGGGACCATTAGCACGATTTGCTCAATTTTCGATGACCACAGATTATAAAACGTGACTTTCTAAGTTTGTACTACATACTTCACTATAACTTTTTGTTGAGAGACAAGTGAAGACCTGAGGGTTATGAAAAAAATAAATCTAGAAACTGAAAATTTTGACCAAATTGGCCATTTTATTTGCCATATTCACACAGGGGAGCCCACTAGGTTGGGACATGGGTGATGTCACCAGATGGCAGAGCTGCCTTTTTTGCTCTGGCATGTGCATGAGTGGCCGAGAGCTGAGAGGGGCGTCACTGTTCCCAGGTGACAGAGTAGAATGGGCAGGAGAAAAAGAAGTCAAAATAACACTGCCAGATGAGAGGCTCGGTGTGCACTGCCTGCCTGCTCCATTGCAGCCGGGTTCTATTAGTTTCTGTACTTTGCCTTCACCACCACTTTGTGCTCCGAATTCTCTGTGCCACCTGTTAATGTTCAGACTCTGAAGTTTGGAAGCTTGCCTTGGGCATTTGGGCAGTCAGCATGCCATAGTTGGCGTTGTTAATGAATATTCTGGGTTTGTGTGGGGTTTTGCCCTGTAGTCTATATTGCTCTACCAGTGAGAGGAAAAGAAAAGTTGGCATGCTTCTCTGTCACTGTGGTATGCTCAACCACCACCAGCTAAGAGCACAGGCAAACTTGCTGAGCATGACCTTCTAAGTTTGCTGGCACTCCAGGAAAAAATTCAGGGAGGGTCTCTGCAGGGTGAGGGAAACCTCACCACCCCGCTAGGAGGCTGATGCCACTGCGTGCGCCGCACATGCTACTAGGGGAAAAAGCTCTCTCCTGTGGGAATGCCCTATACCGCGCTCTATGTTGGAGCTGTATAGTGGCAGCAATGGCCCACTTTAGACTGCAACATTTTCTCAACGTGCTTGCTACTGATTCATTTGGGGATTAATTCCAGGCGGTCTAAAGAGTGCTTTCACTGTGCATGCAACAAGTCAGTGCAGTGCCCACTGTGATCAGCAAACTCCGTGTGCCACAAAAGCAAGAGAAAATGTAAATATTTCTTTAATGTGCTTAATTCCTAAAATTTCATATGGTTGTTGTTTGAACACTGATAAAAAGGTTTCATCTTTCAGGGCTTAATTTTTCTGGTAAGGTTTCTTCAAGACTAGTATGCAGTGTCTGCCAGGCCCTAGTCACAGATTCACACAGATTAAGCAGCCTTGACTTGGTTGATGCTGCTGGTGCCACGGTTACAAGATATGTTGTGCTCGTGTAAGGATAAACCGAATATAGTGATAACACGCTGTAGAAATTGGACCTTCCAATTTTGTGGTTGTATTTACAAGTTGGTGCACACTGTACTATGGTCCCACCATGACCTGCATTTTCTAGGGCAGGAGTCTCAAGCTCGTCTCACTGTGTAGGCCACATTAGCAGACTTGTCTCTCGCGGTCCAGTGGGTCTAAAAAGGGTGGGGGTGGAGGAAGGAAGGTAGGGTCTAAAGCAAAAAAAAAAAAGTAACAACAAAAATAAAGCACCAAAAATCAAAGCACATAAGTCAGAAGCTTTCTTAAGAAATTTTTCTTGCTTTTTTTCTTTTCACTTTATTTTTTTAAGTTTTTAGGCCCTTGTGTAAAGCCAGCTTGTGATGTAGACTGGGATAACCAGACATCAAGGAACCTTACTTGCAGCCATAGGTCATCGGAGGGTGACTGAAATAAAGGCTGAAATGTCAAGTCCCTCTGGGCTGCGTGTTTGGACTAGGAGACCAGATACTGTTTACTAGCCTGGTGCAGCTGGAGGTGTTAGTAGTCTACATTTTGTGGTATAGTCTTCTTTTGTGTCAAGAGGCAGTGAGTGGTATGCGCTGCATGGCGTAACTGTCTGGTTTGCTTTGCCCTGTAGTGGGCTGTGGGACATTGGAACTGGGAGGCTTCTTTCTGGAGTTTATTTGTGCTGAGCACATTAGCTTCAGCTTTGCTTTTTGTTCTGATATTGTACAGCAGACAGTGTGAACCTGATCTGCTGATTGTCTAGCAGCTTAAAACTAGGGGTCGGACTATTCAGTTTTTATTTTTTAAAATTTTGGGAAACATTTTTTGGTTTTTTTTTTTAGAATAAAAGATCAAGTTTTTTGCTACAAATGAAATACTTTTTTTCGGTCATTTAATGTAGCAGTTCTGTGCGGTCAACTCGTTTAAGTCTGGGATTTTTTTTATATCCTGAGCAATTTGTTTACGAGTGGTTAATGTGAAAATGGTAATACTTGGAACTGTGCATGGAGACAATATTGATATCGTCGCTAAAAGAGTTACTGAAGTTAAATGGGATAGCTGGCTGACAAAACCGGCAGTGGAAGTTTCTAAGAGCCAGATTGGCATGTTATCATTGGGTTGTTGCGCTAGGCGGGCATGAGGGCGGGGTGTCATGTGGTCTGCGTGTTGATGCCAGCGACGGAACTGTCTCTCAATCATCTCGATAGCCAGAGTACACTTTTTCGTGGCACCCATGTGCGGTTTCATGTCAATGTCCTATGTGCAGTTGATTAACTGACTTAACCGACAATTTGCTTTGATCAGGTGATGCTAGTAAGTAGATAGTGCTTAACTAGAAGGCGGCAAATAGGTGATGCTTCTTGGCCTGCATAGGTGCGTAAGTTAGCAGAGCAGTACCTCAAATCGCACAACTGTGCTGCATATCCAACAATGCCATCGTTGCATCATTCCCCTGGCTTACCTGCTTAGATAATTTTCAACTGACTGAATATAATAACTTGCTTTCAACAGCCTTGCCTTGCATGCTGTGCCTTGCATGCCAATAATACAGACCTCTTTTGGTTAAAACTGAATTTTTGAAATTGAATTCAGCATACTTTTACCATTTTTTTGTTCCAACCGAAAACTTCTCCCCTATTTGTAATGAAGACTTGATAACGGTTTGGCCACTCATGTTCATCTGTTCATGTGGCAACTTTTATTGTGCATACCTGCCAACTCTTCCGAATTTTCCGTAATATGTACGATTTTTGTACTCTTATTACAGTTTTACGAATCGTGCCTCAAATTTTACGTGACATAAATTTTATCTGCGAAGAACGTTTGAAATTTAAAAAAAATACCACGGGCTCCCGAAGTGGTGCCGCCATGTAACGGTATGACCTGCTCGACTAACAGATCGCCCAGGTATTCTTCCTCAGGCCTCAACTGCATGTTAACTTGCTTCCAGCGCCCCTCAGGCATGCGCGCCACTGCAGGTGCTTTGACGATCGGCAGGCCTCCGGCGATAGGTCGATACAGTGTCGCCGCATAGTTTCGTTTTCGGAGCTTCGCCGCCAGCCCGGAGCTGCGGCGGCTATCCGCTGCGCTTTTCAGACAGCCAGCCGAGCTACATGCCGTTGAGAATGACGACTGCGTTGTCGCAGACATTTTCTTTGTTTGCTTGTTTGCTTATTAAGGCGTCTTAAATGTCGCTCCGGCAAGGCTATGAAACCAATGCGCGCTTCCCTCGATTCCATCCGCGTGGTATTTCCATTCTTCCAGCGCGCCGAAATTACGCGCTCGTCATGTGCTGTTCGCCTTTTCTGCGTTTTGTCCCATGCGACGCCACGTGTGAAGCTCCAACGCTGTCGCGTCGAAAGAAGCTACGCAATGCGACAATTTTCTTTAAAAAATGTGTGCTGGTTTGGTTTGGTTAATGGGGTTTTAACGTCCCAAACCGACTCAGGCTATGAGAGACGCCGTAGTGAAGGGCTCCGGAAATTTCGACCACCTGGGACGGTATTACGAGTTATTGTCTCAATTTTGAGACTCTGACGTCAAAATGACGACACCGTGAGTCGTTGACCGCGGAATCAACCAATTAGCAGCGAGGTTGTGGTGTCTAATAGTAGGGTTCCACCCAGGAAGCATTTAGTTGCGCAATAAGGGACCGTATGCTAAAGTTTTGCTGTAAGCACGCCGTTAATAATTTGAAGAATGTTTTATTTCGCTAACAAACTATGTTTCAAACTCAACGACATGAAGCAAAAGAAGAAGCGTCCTCAATTTTGCAATTAAGTTTGCTCTTCAGTCACTTTTGCTGCCGCGAGGGTGCGCTAACGCTGGAAAAGCGTCGGTAGCGTCGGCTAGGTGGCGTGAGCTGCCGCCTGATTCAAAGGATTCAGCCATGGATTCAGCCTTATCCCTCCACGCACATACTCAGCCATCGTAAACATGGCAGCCAGAAAAAAAATCAGCTGAATGACGGCTGTCCCTTTTTTTTTTTACGCACTACATAGAATCAAGGTACTGTGCGGATGTCTTAAGTGCGCGGAAAAATCTATTTAAAGGCAGTGATTGCTACGGGTCTGCTGAGATCAATTTGCAAGGAGCGCTTGGCTCGAAAACCGGCGAAGGCAGCTAAGGCAAGCCTCAGATCACACTGGCGAGTTGCAAACGTCGTGCTAGTATTCTAGGCGACCGATTTCGGTCAATTAGTTACGGTTTGCGAAACACATTTAAAGCGGGGAGGGAGCGTAACAAATCGATTTAAGCCTGTCGCGCGACCTCAGTGTGAACTCACCTAGCCTGCTATCGATGGCAAATGTGCTCCAAGGGCGATGCGTGATTCTATTTATTTTTGTTCAGAAAATACCCGGCGACCATGAATAATCACAATGCAGCAACTGCCGACACACGGGAGCAGATCTGTGCAGCTGCTGGGAGCTTGCAATCTCACTGCGGGAATTAAAAGCCGGCACGCGCCCGGTCACTGCGGCAACAATCACTCTTCCGCCTCGTAACCAACTCATGCCGCCCGCTTTGGGTTAAGCACTTGATATTCGTGTTGTTGCCGTTCCGTTCGGATGATGCTCGGATGACGCCGCCGGGGATACTGCGGTGGCGAAAGTTTATGCGAAGGAAGTCCTCCTTCGCCTCCGCCTTGTCTTTGGGGTCTCGCCGCAAAGCGCGCACCTCCTGCGACTTAACTTTGACAGTGGTCTCCGCAACTCACCGCAAACACTTGCTCACAGTCGGTTGGGCTACGCCGACGTTTACTTCATTTCCGACGGTGTCTTGAAACCCACCGGCGGCGAAGGCGCGCACAGGCACTTGCCGCTCCACTCACCGCGCACTCACCCGCACACCTCCAAGTTCAATGGCGAGTTCGTTGCACAACCATTGTGCTCCTTCCTATGTCAAAACGCCGAAACAACTCGTCCCGCACGTCAAAACAGTCTTCATGCACCCTCTTACACCGTTGCTCGCGCGGCCACCGGCCATGTAAACAACCGCCATTTTCTGTCTCAAGCGGTTTGAGACCACTCATTCCAATCCCGAAAAATCGTCTCAATCGGCTCGCATAATTAGGTGAGCAACGTCAACACTTCTGCACGTTTATGACGTCGGCCGGTGACGCAAAAAACCAATATGGCCGCTGGTCAAGACCGACCAATAGGAACGGGGCAAATGAGACTTTTTGAGACACTTTCCGATTGAGACGATTTTGAGCGACTCGCAATCGTGCCCCTGGGGTTCTTTAATGTGCACTTACATCGCACAGTACACGGGTCTCTAGAATTTCTCCTCCAAAGAAATTCAGCTGATCGAACCTGCGTATTTCGGGTCAGCAGCCGAGCACCATAACCACCGAGCCACCGCGGCAGCTGTTCGCGAAGGTTTTACGAATTTTAAGGCCTTCATGTTGGCAGGTATGATTGTGTACAGAATAAATCTACATCTGTCAGAGTGAATTTGGTAGCCACAGCCATAGATGGTAGAATATACTGTAGAGCTATGATGTTCATGCAGCCATGCTGCCTTAGAGGAGGAGGCAAATGAAAATTGCTTGGCAAAACGGTGAGTAATAATTCCTAGCTTTAGGAGGACCGAGTCAATGACCTGCTCACTTCGCTTGTGCACTTTTGTTGCTCATTGGTTTTGGTACTCTGGCAGTAAGAGCATGAGTGCCAAGTCGAGCACTGTCACTTGCTTTGAAAGAAGCTGATGTGGATTGTGGTCTCTTTTTCTACAGGTATTTGCAGACCTGTGTGCAGAACGAGACCGGTGCAGAAAAGCACGGGAGAAAGCGGAGGCTGATCTTCTTCGCTTACAGGTGAACTCTGGCTTTTGGTACAGTGTGATACAGTATATGTAGGGGTTGGGCTTTTGGTATAGTGTGATATAGTATATGTAGGGGTTGGACTTCTCAGTTTTTATGTTCTTAAGGTTCAGGAGACTTTCAAGTTTTGTGCTTTTTTTCGGTGAATATTATTTTTGCTGAATCAATTACTGCCCTTTTTCTTTTTTTTCAGTAATTTAATGGGGCAAACCTGGGTTTAAAAGTCACTTAGTGGCAATCTCTGTGTCTTTGTCTTCATGAACAGCTTATTTACCAGTAATTAATGTGTAGACGGTAGTACTTTGAGCTGTGCTTGTAAAAGGAATTGTTGGCATCATCAAAAAAATAACACAAGCTAAATGAGATAGCCAGCAGGCAAAAACGCACATGAGTTTACTTTTAAGGACCAGGTTGACATGTTGTTGGGTTGTTGAGATGGGTTGAGCGAGAGGGCAAGGCATCACATGGTGTATGTGTGTTGATGGCAGCGACGGAACTTCCATCCAGTAGTAGCAGTAGCCAGAAATGACCCTTTTTCATGATGCCCATGCACTGTGTAGTGTCACTGTCCTACATGCAGTTGATAAACCTGACTGCCCTGAATGGGTGATGATAGTGAACAAATATAGTGCTTAGCTAGAAGGCGGCGAGGAGATTATGCATCCAGGTCTGCAGAGGCATGTAAGCTAGTGGAGCAGTGCATCAAATCGCACTGCTCCGTTGCTTATATACAGCAAAACCTCGTTAAACCATCGTTGTTTGGAGCTTAGAAAGATTACTTACTGAATGGTAGTACAGCTTAATAGGGAGGGACACTGTTCTTGAAACCATTTTCCTTATTTTCTGGCCAAAATAAACTTTGCGTTCTTTTGCAGTTTTTGTGCAGATTCTAAAAATGCTGTTATTTCTGTGTGGACCAATTACCCTATAAAATGCATGTAAGGGCCGCATCCTGTTTTCCCGAAGGAAATAATAATAAAAAAATGTGTGGTTCAAGTACTCTTGAACCTGGTTAGAGAGTGAAAGCTATGGCGTATCGGGCAAATATACGTGACTTGGCGTCTGTAACGTTCAGTGTGTTCCGGACACTGGTTAGGCAGCGCACCCACCCTGCCACCTGGCAGGGTGGCTGTTAATGGTTGATCGCGAGAGTTTGCTCATCTAATGAACGCTGCGGGCTATTCCTGCAGTGCCGCGTGTCTGCTACAATGGTGTGAGTGCTAACGCATGCAGCCCACATCTCTCTCTCGCACCACCCCACGTACCTCAAAAGTGCGATTCAGGCATCCACTGACCCAGGGAGCCAGTTATGCACACTTCCTTTCCTTAAAATCATTGGGGTCCAAAACGTTGTCAACGCCAACGTCAATGAGCACGCTGAACGCCGACGGCCTATGGCTTCAGTGCCGCGTTTCTACCAAAACATTGTCAATTCTAGCACATGGAGCACACATCTGCCACTACCGCTGCCTAGCTTAAGCGCGACTAAGGTGTTCACTGTCCCAGGGGGTTATGTGCCTTTCTTTTCCTTTGCATTATCTGAAGGTCAAATGAAGGTGAAATCTGCAAGCACGGTGACCTGGGCTTTACCTGGTGTAGTGAAGCTTTTGCTTCAAAAGGATCCGTGTAAGGGCCGCACCCAAACTTTTCACCACCCATGCGGGAATAGCCTTCTAAATGCACATGCCGTGCCCTCCGTGATCGGCTCCGTCTGCGAGCAACGGTGCACTTCATCGCGGAGGCCGTGCTTGCACAGGAGCTTCCAGGTACTGCTCACGGTACCTGGAAGGCGCGGATAATCATTATCGTCAACTTTTCCTCCGCTGTGAGCTCCCGCTATCCATATTGGCATCAGTATCACCAGCTCCAGCAGCTGTCAAAGGCACGGGAGTTGTGGTAGCGTGTGAGTTCACCATGGTTGTGGCTTTCGTGTGCTGCCACTGAGCGTTGCAGTTTGAGCGCGATGGGCGAGCACTTTAATAGCTACACAGTTGGGAGTTTGATCTCGAACGCGGCAAGTGTGCGGTGAGCAGGAAATTTGATGCGGCCGAGAAGTTAGTCTGCTGATGGTGTGACCAAAAGGGTGTATTGAGGAATACAAGCTGCAAAAAAACACGCTTTCCAAGGCAAGCCATGCAAGTTTCCCGAACTGGAAGAAGAGCTGCTCTACTATGTGATGGAAACTCTTAACAATGGCTACGTGTGTGACAGCAGACATGTTGCGCAACTTCTTGTGGGATGAGCATGCAACAAAGCACAGCACCAGCTCGGAGTTGGAAGACTCCGTAAATAACGATTGAATGTAGAATAAATGCCGCTCATTCCCTGATTGGTGTTTTTACTTTGAATTTTTTTCGTACATCGCATGTATGGGCCACACCCTGAAAATTGGCCCTCAAATATGGAAAAAAAAAAGTGCAGCCCTTACACGCATTTATACAGTAGTTCTTAAATTTCTTTTTGAACATTTATCAGTGTTACAGGCTCCCAGCTTTGACTTGTGATTGTTTACACTGATAAATTTTCAAAATGGTGGCATCCAAACGCGACTGAAAGTGGTGGGAAATTCAACCTAGCCAATTAAAAAACGTAATTTTTGCCACATATACAAGGCAGCCACAGGCTGCCTTGGCACGGGCTGGGAAATTTTATTTTTCAATATTTTTCTCCTGTCCCAACATACTTTTTGGACAGCAGACCACATTGTAGTTGTATGGCTGTGAGCCTTGCATGTGTTTCACTGGTTGCTTGCAAAGGCTTGCTTGTGTAGGTGAAAAGGCTACCAGTATGACTGCTTATATCACGTTGGTGCCTCTGGAATGCAAATGTCTGTATACTACAAAAATGCAGCTTGGAGCTGCAGCACAAAGTTCAACCCGCTCCTAATGCAAGCCATTTCTCCATGTTCTCTTTGGGAAGGTGGTGTAATCTATGCGCAAAACAGGGCCACACTTTCATAGCTTTGTTCTCTTTAATTTTTGCAGTGCGCGTAGTTCATTGTAGCTCTGCATACTGTAGCTCTCGTAGCTCTGTAGCATGTAGCTCTCGTCCACGTCTCCACTTTGTTTTTTTGCGCTCTAACTTCCTCATCATGAACTACCAACGGGCCCAAATTACTACTCTGCTGCATACAAAGGCTACACCAAAGGATACATTCTAGGGTGCCTGGATGTCCGCTTACCTCTGCTTTCAGGGTGGGGACACCCTTTGTACCACCGCGTGCTGCCGTTTTCTGCTCATGGCGGCATGTTGGGTCCCACACGCCGGTCGCGTGCTGTGCGCTGTGCATGTTCATGGTTTCTGTGTTATTGCATGGTGATTGCAATAATGTGACTCAACTAGAGAGATAGGCAGTACATAGTTGTTTTGCTCGTGGCAGTAATGTTCTGGCACTTCTGAGCGTTTTTTATGCATGGTACAGTCACTCCGAGCTACGCGGCAATTGAAATTCATGATGGACGGTTGTGTTCCCCAGTCACTGGCTGCACTGAAAAAAGCGCTGCGGTTGTTTGGTCATACTTTGTAGTAGTCGTAATCTGAAGTATAACAGTTGCTGAATTCCATAGAATTATGCTGCATTTCTTGTTCGGACATGAGGACTCTTTTCAACGCCTTAAGTTTCTCTGGTATGTTAGCAGCGCGGAGGGTGACTACCCAAATATAACTGAAATGTCTGCTTCAATTGCCGAGAGACGCTGGCTTGCCGCCTAATTCCATAGTCGTGGGGCAAGGCAATAGACCTCTAATTAAGGTATGGCCCTGTGCTTGCTTGGAAAACCGCGTTTGACATAAATAGCGTACAAAGACACGGGTCACTCTCATCCCCGCTGCTGTCATCAGAAAAGGCAAAAAAAAATGTAAACTCAATTGACATGCCATCCCAGAGGCACGCGTCACAAATTTGTCTGATGTGGCAGCATGACGCCGACAAAGGAGCCTTTTTTTCGATGATACAAGGCGCAAGAGTGGACAGGACGAATGAACGCGGACAAAACGCCTTGTCAGTGTTCGTTCGTCCTGTCCACTCCTGCGCTTTGTATCGTCGAGTCATGCACCAACTTTCCCAACAGTCGATTCTTCTGAGCCTTTTTTCCCCATGGTTTATTTAAATGGTTTTGATGGTTTATTTAAAAGCATTATGAAGAGAAAGAAAAATAAGCCACTACTGGTGTAAAAAAGGATCCCTTTGTTGGCGTCACGCAGCCACAACTTCTTTTCTTATTAACGCGCAGCAAGTAGGTGTGACACCAGGATATTGTAGTGAGCTGGCGCAAAGCAGAGGAGGGGGTGGGCGGGTTAAAATAAGTTTCGTGGCATACAGATAAAATAAATAAACTGAACAAAATATAGCAACAAGAGCTTCATATATTCGCTTACCAGTGGCAGCATGCTCTGGGAAACGTCTGTCGTCAGGTTCTGAAGAAAGCGCTTAGCAAATTTTGATGTGGCCTGGCAGATTGTTAACTCTCCCCTTTCAGCTTTCCTGGCCTGCCTCATCGGTGCACGTGCTTCTGGTGTGGTGGACAAAACGCATGACTTCTGACAGCATAATGCACAAGGTTGGATGTGTATGATGTGTACCGAAGGCAGCTGTAACGGGGAGAAGAAAGGCTGCTACGCGCAATGAGGCGCTCTCTTATCGGGAGAATAAAGGCGGCAATGAAAGCGCGAAACATGCAAAACCAAGGAGAAAGTGGGCAATTTTGCCTATCGGGCCACTCCCCTTTGCTTGAAGTGAGCTCGAGTTGTTTGTGTGATGCAGCAGTCAGGGATCAAGCTATGAGGGCTGTTGTGTTCCCGGGCTCATCAAATGAGCCCTCCAATGGGGTCGACAGATTCTCCCCCTTGACCGATCCCTTTGGACCTGCTAGCATGAAACCACAGAGGGTGGCAGATGAGTGGGGAATAATTATGGCTTGGAGGGCTTCCTTTGAGGGGTCTTCAGTTGTATCCGCCTATAGAAAAGGACAGCAGCTATTTCACTTTGCTGGGGACAGTGCGCGCAGAAAAAAAGTGGGAATCGCAGGTCAAGCGAGATGGCTAAAAACCGAAGGACAACTCCAAGGCATGCGAAGCATTTACATTCCAGAACAAGTTTTGCTAGGGGCAGCAGTACAGTGCACAACTTTAACTTTTAATCCTGATAATAACTGAAATTAGCTGTCAGAGGAGACTTCTCGCACTTGACTTAATGGCAAGCAAGAAGCTATCTGTATGCCAGTCTTTACAATATGCAGCAGCAGCTTGAAATAAGTAATCCTGATTGTTGAAAAAGTAATCGAAATGTAGAGTATCCGGGTCAGCAGATTGCACTGGATTATGCTACGCTTTATCTTAAAATGTACCGACGGTTCTCAAGATGCTGAGTTTCTTGACAAATTAGCTGCGAAAGATGATGTACTTTGCCATAACTAACTTAGATTCACTGTTTAAATGATCTCCCCTTTTCTTGGCAAACATCAGATGTGGGGGATTCCATGTGGCAGCGGCAGTTTTCAATTCGAAACTGCCTGTGGCCGCATTGCGCTCATTGCAGCCGAACTGGAGAGTGAGACCCAACATTCCATCTAGAGCGGTGTCCTCACCCTGAAAGCAGTGCTGGCCATCGAGGCGCACTAGTATATTCAGCCTCGCTGTGCCATCTGCTGGTTATCCTGGTTACCTTGGTTTATCTGGGTTTAACATCCCAAAGCGACTGAGGCTATGAGGGACGCCGTAGTGAAGGGCTCTGGAAATTTCGACCACCTGGGGTTCTTTAACGTGCACTGACATCGCACAGTACATGGGCCTCTAGAATTTCACCTCCATCGAAACTCGGCCGCTGTGGCCGGGATCGAACCCGCGTCTTTAGGGTCAGCAGCCGAGCGCCGTAACCACTGAGCCACATCAGCGGGGCCGTGGTTACCTTAATAGAGGTGGTACAGTGAAACTTAAACCGTAGTTGGCCGGAACTCTGAAGAAGTACGTACTAAACAGTACGCTTAACAGTAGTAGCATAAAATCGTCCACTTACCTGCCAAAAAAAAAAACCAGAGATCAGTAGTGGTTGAAAGAAGGAAAAAAAAAAAAAAACATGCAGTCCTTAGTCAGTAATCTCGGTTTGACGCTGCAGTGTTGTGACAGCGACAACAGCAGCCCCCTTTTTTCGGCAAACAGCTGCATGATGTTTACAGCTCGCGCAGCTTCTTCCACTGTTGGGCCCGAATCATCCACACTTTCTTTGTCGTACTCATCACTGTCAGTTGGCGGCACTGGCGGACTGGCCCAAAACCGGGCCCGCCACGGGATGTGGGCAGATGTGCCACTGCGGTAGTTTGTGGCCTCCGTGATCGGCTCCGGCGGCGCGCTATCGCAGAGGCCATAGGTAGTTATTGCTGCTGTAAAGAAAACCTCAAAAGATGGCAGTAGTTGTAGCTGTCATCATCATCATCGATTATTGCGGCTGACTTTGGCTCCGATTTTCCATTGGCTTTGCGGCTTGCCGTGCAGTAGTTGTAGCGATGGCAGTAGTTGTAGCTGTCATCATCATCATCGATTATTGCGGCTGACTTTGGCTCCGATTTGCCATTGGCTTTGTGGCTTGCCGTCCCGTTGGTGGTATCTGTCCTTTGAGTTGGTGCTACCACCGTAAATTGGTGCGCACGAGTGTGACGAAAAGTTGAAATGGTATGTGCTAACCGATACGACCGCGATAAGCTGGTACGATTTATGGAGATACAAAATGCATTATGTTCAATGGGCGCTGAGTCGGGGACTTCACTACTTTTAATGTGGAAGTACTGTTTAAGCGGGTACGTTTTAATGAGGTTTTACTTTACTGGGTTTAATGCTCGGACCAGGATGGATTTTTCTTCCTCTACCACCAAGATTCTAAAAATGCCGTAGAGCCTTCCTTTGAAGCAATATGATGTGCTCATGTGGATGCTATTGAATAATTACTCCCTTAATGAACTTGCTCCACCTTGCGAGTTTTCTCTATATACATAGGACTAACCCATTATAGCATTCTTGTCTGTGTATGCGTGGGACTTTCACAAAATGTGCACCGTAGCTTGCGAGATATAGACCTAGCACCTTGATTTAATATTGTAGTACAGTAAAAGCTCGTTAATTCGAACTTCACGGGGCCGGGAAAAAAGTTCGAATTATTGAACGGTCGTGAAAAAAATGACAAGAACCATTTGCATAAGGGTATATGTATTGTATTTACTCGCGTAACAAACCCACTCGCATAATGAACCCACCCACCACCGATTGCTGCCTAAGAATATGAAAAAAAAAGCGTCAGTCGTTATCGCTTCCCTCCGTTTCCCACCGTCGCGGTCCACAGCGCATTTCTTGGCGGCCCGCCAAGATGCTGCGCAGCGATAACATCACCGTGTGTTTACTTGATGTAGCTCTAGCAAGGAGGGAAGCGAACTTTGCAGAGTGCCAACCACTGATCTCCACTAGAGGGCTGGATGGCACATTGAGCGCCTGAAAGTGAAGCCACCAGAAGTAAGCGGCCTTGTCCCGGAAGTCAGCCTTTGGCAGTGCACAAAATCGCACCTCAGCAGTTTTTCAGTTCCAGTTTTGTTTTCCCACTTAGCATTTTGTCTTTTCGCCATTCTCATTTTTTTCCATAACGATGCCTACCTGTTGCGCCGTCAACCGAGCAAGGAGAGCTGCGAAGTCTTCGGGAAAGACTTTTCAAAAATAAGGGCCCATTGCATTGCAATGGGGCAACACTAGCAGTCGACAGGACATCGCTACACACAGCAAGTATGAAGCCTGGTCTGCTTAGCTCTGTGTCGTCCCGTCGCTGCCATCGCCAACACCGCTCTTTACTGTGATGCATGTTCCTGCGCTCAAGCCCAAGTCATGCTATCAATGGGGGATAAATTTGAGAAAGAATAGATGGAAACCTTCACCAGGCAGCTGACTTTGCAGTGACCGTTTTACCGAATTATGTTTAGACAAAACCGGAGCGAGGGCTAGGTGTCGATGGTGTTTGGTTGGTTCGCATTTGCGCGTCTGAAAAGGTATGGTACTGCTTTTTCGACAGAGCGTGTCATGTACAGTCGCGGGTAAAAAAGATTAGCACACATGACGGAACACCAGAGCGCCGGAATGACAACGCGTGGCGCTGCGGGTGGCGAAGAGGCTGATAACGAGAGTGCCGGGCCGTTCCCATTCTACAGTATTAGGGGGGTTCAGAGGACTTCCACGGACAAGCAAAATTACTGGCAAAAAGCAGCGCTATCATCTATTATTCCCGCGAGTTCCTATTGATAGACCATGGCGGACATAAAAAAACAGTAATAAAAAGAAGCCATCTTTGCTCATGATAACCGAGCTAAAATAAATGCTGCATGCACAGTCACGTAGGGTAGGCACTTCAATGCTCGGGCGGTGCACGCTTGATAAAGCTTCCTTCCTGCCGTCCCCCCCCCCTAGGCTGCAAACATGGAAACGGCCCGTTTGACAGGTCTGCGTACCGCAGCGCCACGTGGTGAGATATACGAATTCTGATCGCCAGTGATCTGTGCTAATATTTTTTGCTCGCGACTGTACTGTTTCGTATTGTAGCAAGTTAAGCCTGAATGGGCTTTTATTCGTGGTGCTTGGTGCAGTTGACTTCTAAGAGTGCTTCTCACGCGCACTGCAGCATTCGTCTTTCTTGTCAGTCGTTCCTCTCGCGCTGTGCCTTTTCTTTGCTGCACGAAAATTCGGTTTTAAGATAACCTAGCCTCACTGTCATTCCACTACTTCTCCTTCACGCTCGGAAGGCAAGAACAAGACAAGAACATAGTGTTTAATGCACGTACTCCTTTACCGCGGCAGGGTGAGACCTGCAGGCCTGTTTTTTTCGGTTTCTCTGAAATTAGAGTTCTGTAGACAATGCTCACATTTCTCGCGTTCAGCTTGCTTGTTCCTTTCATATAACAGCAGACATTACACAAGAACAGCGCAAAAAACTTAGAACGAAAGGGCGAAAGACGCGACTTTTTGTATTGAAATACACAGCAGACACCCGACTTCCGGGACAAGCCGTCCAACTTCCGGTGGCTTCACTCGCGCTCGTCTCGGAAAGCAGGAATGCGGCATCCAGCCACTTAGTGGAGATCAGTGGTGCCAACGCTTGTCCGGTTGTGCAAGCCTCATTTCAGTAGGTTCGCCTTATCGTGCTATGGGCGATTGGGGCGGACGCCGTCTACTGCCACTCAATCATTGGAACGCACGATAGCAGCAAACGCCTTTTGCAGCGAATGATGCTATAAGCCGGCGTCATGATCGCGGCTTACCGTGTGCTTCTGTTGGCGACTGGTGGGGGGAAGGATGGGCGACACTCTCAAGAAAAAGTTTTTCGCACGTAATTTGTAGCGCCCGTCCGAAGTCATGGCCTTTCATGGGCGTTGGTTGGGGCTGCGCCGACAGTACTTATCCGTATTTCCGAATTAACAGGACTTGAATTAACGAGTATTTAGTTGCGAGTTCTGGAGGTTGCGCGGAAAAGAGGCTAGGCGGCCGCCGCGCCGGTGATGCGCCATTTAGGCTTCATACCCACTCTTCCACTGTTTTATCTGGTTCCATCTTCTGTGCCCGTTTAGGACGTGCGCAGCATCTAACTATGCGGAGGTGCTTCATTCTTTTGGCCACGTGCTGTGTGCCAAGCCGCCCAGACGCGGCGGCACGTAGTTCGAATTATCCGTAGCGGAACCGGCTCGCTTTCGAATTAACAGGCTTTTTTATACACAGATCTCTATGGAGCTTGGCCGGATCAAGTAGTGTAGTTCGAATTAACGAGCTTTCGCTGCACTATTGTAGTCTGCACTGTAAATTCACACAGCACAGTAAAGAATTGAGGTGTGAATTGGTTGACTCTTGTGGAAGCAAGTGAGATGTCGCTGTCCTAGAGGATGCTATTGAACAACCCAAGTGCTCATGCACTGAAGCCTGTTTGATGTGCACACTTGCAGGCAAGCTTGAAACAGCATGAGGAGATGATGCACGTGGAGAAAGCTGCTGCTAGGAGGGAGATTGCTGTTGCCAAGTTGAGGTAAGGCTCGCTGTCCTACCTAAACGAGTGCCATGCAAGAAATATTGTCTACGTGCAGGCATGTTGCAGTTCTTTGGATAATGTAGCCATGGAAAATGTTTCACTGTTTCTGCACGTTTCAAAGAAATACCTAGTTGTAAATTTATGTAGTGATAGGCAGATGCCGGTCACATTTAGTGCTCTTTTTTTTTTTTCCGCTATTGCACTTAGAAGCAGTAAAGAATCACTCTCTTGCCTCCTAGGAAAAAAAAAAAATTGTAAGGGGCTTGCATATTTTGATTGGCATGTAGGGTTCCATCAAAGGTCCTTGTGAAAATGAAGTGTATTGTTAGTCTGACGCAAGTTTTAAAATACAGTTAACTTTGGATATATAACGAAATTTATAAAATTCCACGATTTTTATTGCATGGAAGTTTTCCTGTGAAGATTCAAAAGGACAATGCAGGACGGAAACGAAAATGAAAAATAAATCTGGATGAAATTGCATAGCAAACAATCACAATAAACCCCTGGTACCCGAAGTCGTAAACATGGGGAAACGATTCACAATTGTGTTGCCGCCACCAAGATGCCACTATGTGTGGGAGGAGGAGAGTGGGGTAAGTGGGTGTTAGAGGCGATTCTTCTATCCATCTATCTGCCCTCCCGGTCTGCCCAGCCAGCATTGCCCTAGGAAGCGAACTCTAGTCTTTGCTGTTCCTATTCTCGCCCCCACCGCATGTCTGCCAGAATAACACAAGCAAATGAGGGACAACGATGACCGTGTACTGCTCGGCCGATGCCTTTGCTGCGTCCACTTGTTTTATGCCGATTATGAATAGAGCAGTTATGGGGCCACTTCATGTAGTACTGTAAGAGTGAAAGCAAAAGGTGGGGAGGCTACTGCATTTGGCACGGAAAGGCGTCGATCGCGCTGGAGCACAGCGAGTTGTGCCAGCTGTGTTTGCTCGTTGCAGTCATAAACATTCTTCTCTTAGCAGTTTTGTGTTAGCCAGACATAAAAGAACTTGGTACTACTAATAGTTTGTCGGCATAGCAAGTTGGTTATAATCAAGGTTACAAGTACACACGCTTCAGTTGGGGTATTGAGAAACTTCATAATATAGTCAAACTTCATCATAGCAAACAGGTAAAGTATAGTGAAGTACATCTTAAAAAAAACAGCGCAAACAACGGGACAAGAAAGAGAGAACAGGAACTTTCTTGTCCGGTCATTTGTGCTGTAGTGAAGTAGTTCAGTACAGCTGAAATTCATTATGTGAAATTTCGTAACAAACTCATGCTAGAGCAGTGCAGTTTACTGTATTTACAGTCGACGACTGATCTTTTTTACTCTATAGGTACCGTGAAAATGTCCAAAAAATTAAAAGTCGCTTCGTATCGACTTTTGATTGCCAGTATGGTGGGGTCACATCTGTGCGCGTTGTGTACACAGATGACAGGTGGTGACTGCTTTCAAGAGCTCAGCGTTCGGTGCTTGTTCTGCCATTGGTACGTCGCAGCAAAGCCTCCTAGACTACTCAAGGCCTCTCCGCTCGCTCCATGACGTCACGTTTTGTATGCCCTCCGCTTGCAGCTGCGAGGGTTCGCCGGCAGTTTTTAGTGCATTGTTTATTTACTATCAGCGGTACAGTGGCTGTAGTAATGAGCCAGTACGCAGGAATAGACCCTTTAGAAAAATTCAGCACCATCTGGTGTGTGGCTCGCGAATCGCAGTGCATCCACCATTACTTGGGCATATGCCTGCCGGATTGAAAAGGAAGGTTCTCGGCGAAGCCTCAACAAGCGCAATTTTCTTGTCTCTGTGCCCTAGCCGTCTTCCGTGACATTGGCTCTCTGCTCCAAGCTATAGTCGGGACTGATGCCGGCATGCTGCTGTGTGCCTTTCTGCAGCCAGCGCGGCATAAGAGATGCGCACGGAAACAAGCTGTGTATCCAGAGCACGGAGCGCATGAAGTAACCGCATGCTTCTTCCTTCCCGTCCATGACCTGAGAAGTGGCCCTCAGTGGCCCAACTCATTTCATACTTGGTGCCACATGGCATTTCGCACTTCTTGAAGGTCTTGATGATCTTGGCAGATGGGATCCTGTACCCTTTACCCATCCTGCAAAGTCTTGCATGCATCACCCTGCTGCTTCGCATTTCTGGAAACAAGCACTTCTTTAGCTCTTTGAAATCCTTCCGGGTCAGCGTGCTGGAAAAAGTCCCGTCTTTGCTTCCGCCAATCACATGTGAGGCGGCTCAACTGACACTTGCCTCCATGCACAAGACTGCCATTTAAAAATTTTTTTTTTTTTAACCGAGCAGCATATCGAACTTCGTAAGTACAGTAAAAGCTCGTTAATTCGAACTTCACGGGACCGGGAAAAAAGTTCGAATTATCCGATGTTCGAATTATCGAATGGCCGCGAAAAAACCGACAAGAACCATTTCCATTTGCATTACGGTATATGTAGGGTATTTACTCGCGTAACGAACCCACTCACATAATGACCCCCCCCCCCCCCCCCCCCCCCCCGATTTTTGCCTAAGAATCTGAAAAAAAAAAAAAAAGCGTCAGTCGTTAACGCTTCCTTCCGTTTGGCACCGTCACGGCCCACAACGCATTTCTTGGCCGCGCGCCAAGATGCTGCGCAGCGATAAAATCACTTATCGCTGCGCAGCATCTTGGCGCGCGGCCAAGAAATGCGTTGTGGGCCGTGACGGTGCCAAATGGAGGGAAGCGTTAACGACTGACGCTTTTTTTTTCAGATTCTTAGGCCGGGGGGGGGGGGGGGGGGGGGGGGGGGGGGGGTTAGCTTCAGCAAGGGGGAAGCGAACTTTGGCAGAGTGCCAGCGCTTGTTCGGTTGTACAAGCCTCGTTTTCAGTATGTTCGCCTTATGTGCCATGGGCGATTGGGGCGGACGCCGTCTACTGTCACTCAAAAGCCGGCGTCTTGTTCGCGCTGAGCGCGTGCTTCTGTTGGCGTCCGACCGATGGGTGGAAGCATGGACGACACTCGCAAAGAAAAAAAAAAAAACTTTTTCGCTTGTAATTTGTAGCGCCGGTCCGGTCCGAAGTCATAGCCTTCATGGGCGTTGGCTGGGACCGCGCTGACAGTGCTTATCCGTATTTTCGAATTAACAGGGCTCGAATTAACGAGTATTTAGATGCGAGTTCCGGAGGTTGCTCGGAAAAGAGGGTAGGCAGCCGCCAGCGTGGTCGCCAACCCCTCCCTACCCTCCGGTGCCGACCGCCACCGCGCCGGTGATGGTGCCATTTAAGTTTTACCCACTTTTCCAAGGTTTTATCTAGTTCCATCTTCTGTCCCCGTTTAGGACGTACGCAGCTAACTATGAGGAGGAGGTGCTTTTTTTTTTTTTTGGCCACATGCTGTGTGCCAAGCCGCCCAGACGCGGTGGCGCGTAGTTCGAATTATCCGTAACGGAACCGACTCGCTTTCGAATTAACGGGCTTTTTTATACACAGATCTCTATGGAGCTTGGCCGGACCAAGTAGTGTAGTTCGAATTATCCGAAAATTCGAATTATCGAGTTTTGAATTAACGAGCTTTCACTGTATTCACAACTGACACTTCCGTGTTGCTCAAGTCCTAGTTTAAGCCTTGTTGACGGGACATTTAAGATGCTCGCGATGCCTATCGGTATCCAGGACTGTGGTAGGTGATACGGCGATATCAGTTCAATTCAATTCAATTTATTTCCTTTCATGGAAAGAGGAGCTGAGGCAAAAGGCTGACTTGCCTGACGAAGGCCTCAGCACCCATACACAGTTGGCAATGCAGTGGCAAAAAATAACATTTGAAAAAATCTTATTTGTAATACAAGTTAGGGAAAAAAGAGAACGTATATGCAGGTTGTAACACAATAATGCACAAAAAACAATTTGCAACACACACTTTTCTACATAAAGTTCGCAGAACAGGCAACACAATCAAGATTTACTCATCAGAACACATAATCATCAAACAAAGTAGCAATACACACAGTAACTAAGGAAATCTCGAGTGAAGTATTGTGGAAATTGAATGTTACTGCTTGTTAAGTAATGTTTAAGGTTCTTATTGGACCACGATGTGGAAGAATTGAAGTCATGAGGTGGCAATAAATTATTTATGGCTGTAGGAACTTGGTAGCGTGGTGTCTGTTTACTGTAATTGGACCGGATTTTAGGAACCAGTTTTGTTTGCTTTCGGAAGTGGTACGTTGTCGAAGAATTGTCAGGAATGGAATTGTATAGTCGGTTTTTGTGAATATTGAAATAGTCTGAAGAAGTATATCTGATCTGCCTTCAGAATGCTGTGTTTGAGGAACAGTGGCATTGATGAGAGGTTTTGTGGTCGGCCGTGATATCTTTCAATTGCTGTCAGTGCTTTCTTTTGTATCGTAATTAATTTTTCGTAATTACCGGAAGATTTTGGAGTAAAAAAAGTGCAAATATAAAGTTTCAAAATATGTGTATTCCAGGACAGCGTCTTGCTAAGCGTGTCGCTGAACCAAACACCAAGAAATTTGTGACTGGAAACTCTGTCAGTCGCAGTGTGAGCATAATAAATATTAAGCAGATGCCGTTCTATAGTGTTAATAGGCCTGAAAATTATGTAGTGCATCTTCAAAAGATTTAATCCGTTTGCCTACAACCAGCATTGAAGGTTATTCAGGTATGCATTTGCCTTGCCTTCCAGTGTGCACAGAGCTCTCACTGAAAAAAATATTTGTCATCAGCATACATTACCATGTCTGTTGAATCTGGTATATTAGATATATCATTAATGTAAGTTATAAATAGGAGCGGCCCTAGGATTGAGCCCTGTGGCACACCTTGTGTGATGGCGAGCTTCCCTGAATTTTTTTAGTTAATGTGGACATACTGAAAACTGTTATCTAAGTAACTAGAAAACAGGCCTTAAGAAATTCCATGCACACCATAACAGTTTAATTTATGGAGGAGAATAGTATTTTTGGCGAAGAAATTTTGTAGCCTGCGGTTGATGGCGCCTTCAAATATTTTAGATAAAATAGGCAGAACAGAGATGGGTCTGTAATTAGTAATTTCGTTTCTGTCGCCACCTTTGCAAATCGGACAGACTCTAGGAACCTTTAGGTCGTCCGAAAATACGCCGGTTGTGAACATGAGATTTATGATGTGAGCTCGAACTTGTGATACGGACGCGGACACATACTTTAAGGGGATAGGTTTTATGTCATCGTATCCAGCTGATACGTTGTTTTTAATGTCATGTATTAACATGGTCACCTCATTAGGTGTCGTTGGGGTAAGCGTTAACGAATTCGGTATGGGCATGATGAGATTTTGATATGTGGTATAATGGTCAGGTTCATCAACAAAAGAATGTGCTACATTCACAATAAACTCATTCATAGCTGTTGCTAAGTCAAAACCAGTAAGTTTTCCTTCGGGCGTGATTATTTCATCAGTATTACATGGCACGTTATTATCAAGTAAGTAGCAGAGTTCTTTCCAGACTTTCCTGTAATTATTGCGTATTTTGGAGACACGCTGGACATACTAATTGGTTTTGGTGTATTTAAGGTCGCTGTTTAGCTTGTTTCTGAAAGCCTTGAATTTATTAAACTGCGTTATATCACGGGTTTGAACAAATTCATGATAATTTTTTTTTTTTTTTTGCGGATACGTTCATGGAGGGATTTGGTCATCCAGGGTTTCCTAAATTTCTTGGGATTTTTTTTTTTTTTTCATGGAGAGCGAAGGCTTCATTATAGCATTTTAGAAAGCTCTTGATAAATACATAAATACAACATAAGCTATATTTACATCCTGAATTTTGTATATGTCGTCCCAGTACTGATTGTCAATTGGTGCTTTAAATTTGGATAATGTGACGTCATGAATTTCTCAACATCTACAACGCGCAAGATATGCCAAGCCATTTTGTGATGCAGTTGACCATAAGGTGTTGCTGATGTAGTTTCATTGTCTATGTGATTCTAATGCACATGTCATTTTTAGGTGATTTTTTCCTGAAAAAAAATTGTCTGTTAGAATTGAGTAAGTACGGTGGTCGGTATAGGGATGGCAACTCGGGCGATCGGCGGGTGAACCTGACAGAAATGTGCAACATTAGACTTCGATTCCTTCCTCCTTCGCATGACTTGACACATCATGCACATTTCTTTACATTCCCCTTTATTGCAGTTCTTTGCACTTGATTCCCTTGCACACATAATTTTCCTTTTCATGCCTGATATCCAATGGCCATTGACGCTCTGTTCGGCTCACAAACCACTTGAGCACAGGAGGGGCGTTCTGGCTGCGCTCCTCCGTTCACCTCTTTCCTTCTCGCCCTCTGCGGCTCGGGTTGTGCATGCCTGTGTTAGAACCTCCTCCGTCCACCCTCATGGTTCGTTCCCCTTCCGTCCTCCTCTCCCTTATTAGATTGGCCAGTAAAATATGCCGAAGAAGAGAGGGGAATTCCCTCTCTCCATCGCCATCTTGGTCTTGCTCGAAAGCCGGCGCTCTTCCCTACTTCTTGGTGTTGCCCACTATTGTGAAATCCTCTTAGCATTCCACCATTTTCTGAGGTCTCTGCAGCGGCCTCTGAATGGCTGGCACACGCATTTCAAATGCGATTTTCTTGGTGTCGTGTTTTTTGCCGTCATGAATGGCCTTATTTACATTTTTGTTGCATTTTTATGGGGCAATTGCAATTAATCTTATGCCACTGAATTCAGAAAGAACTGAGCTATTAAGCTATGCAATTTTTTTCTGGCTGTGTCTGACATATCAAATTTTGTGAACAGTGCCACCTAATTAGTTCATAATTATTGTTAATTATAATATTAATGGTGTACCTCAATAACAATATAAATAGCATAGCTTCACATGAGCCGCCGTGGTGGCTCAGTGGTTATGGCACTCAGCTGCTAACCCTAAAGACGCGGGTTCGATCCTGGCTGCGGCGGTCAAATTTCGGTGGAGGCGAAATGCTAGAGGCCCGTGTACTGTGCGATGTCAGTGCACGTTAAAGAACCGCAGGTGGTCGAAATTTCTTGCGCCCTTATCTACAGCGTCCCTCACAGCCTGAGTCGCTTTGGGACGTTGAACCCCATAAACCAAACCAAACATGACAGATCTTTGGCTACAGCTCCATTTCAATCAGAACCAAGAAACAGAGAGGGGAAACGCCATAACGACCCATAAGAAATAATTTAATTAGGCCTGTTTTTCCTATAAGATGGCAGTTAATTGAGATATACTGAAATTAATTATATTTTTAAAACAGGAGGAAGAAATGCACACTTAATTTCATTTTCATTTTAAGGGGGGACGCGGGTTTCAAAAGTCGAAAAATCGCGAAAAAACCGATTTTTCAAAAAGTATATATTTCGGCTATACGTGTTGTAAACTACCTTTCCTGTAATTATTAACGCCTAATTCGCCGTGGAACTGCTTCTAATTCGATTTACAACAGGCCACGGCAGCCCCCGAGCCGCGAGCGAACGGCGAAAATAACCAAACATCGCGCGCGCACCATTTCCATACCGCTGAACCGAGCGCCGCCATCTTGGTCTTGTTTTGCTTGTGAATGCTTTCCCTTTCCCGTGTTGCCTTCGCCGGCGGCGGCCGCGGCATGGTAGAAGCATGGCTTGCACGAGATTGGAGGCCTCAAAGCAGCGTTTGAAGTTCCCGCGTCTCGAATTCGAGCTGTGATTGGACGAAGCGCGCGCTCCTGGAGAACGCGGGGGAGAGCGTGGCTGCTATTGGCTGCTGGGCACGCTGACACGTGGTCTCTCCCCCGGCGCATCGTCTGCTGCTGCTCGCTCCGTTGACGGCGTTCTTTGTGCGCTCGCTTTACTCTTCGCCATTTTCGAGATCGCTGTCTTCGCTACCGTCGGGATTCTTGTGGCGTGTTTTGAACGGTTTTGTGCACCCTACGGATCGTCGCGCGTTCGTTCACGATGGTCCCTAAGCGGAAATTCAAAACGCAACATGCGTTCGGTGCGCGGCGTCGTTCTATGAATGCCGTCCGCATGGCGAAGTTGGCAAAGCGCGTTGCCGGCGATTGCGGAGACGCTTCCTGCAGTGCTGCCTCTGCTACACCGGTAGAAGAAGTCTGCGTTGCCACTTCCAGCGCCGTACCTTCCGAGTCAGCAATGCAAGGAGACGGCGTTTCAAGTGTGCCTGCTGTCCCGACCGCATCAACCTCGGCGATCGCGGCACCCTCTCTCGCGTCTGTCGCCGTGAGCAATGACGCATCGTCGACCGTGCACGTGAAAACGCACTTTCTGACGCCGGAGGAGATAGAGGCGGCGGAGGCACAACGTAATGCTGTGAAAAACAAACTTGGTGCCACGCCCGCGACGCTACGAAAATTTCAAGCGATGTCGCCCGATCCCGCACCTGCCGCTGCTACTACCGAAGATGAGGTTTTTTGCCTTGTGCAAATGTGTATGTTCGGCCACCTGCTCTCCAAAACCTTGTGCGAGCGCTGCCTTTCAACTGGACTGACAATTCAACAAGGTACCCAGTTCGGACTAGCTACAAAGCTTGAGTTGGTATGCCCACATTGTGGGATTATTGCTAATTCTTGGAGTTCACCACGCCAGAACGCAGGAAACGCTTTTGAGGTGAACATCCGAGCCATTATGGCTATGAAGCAAATTGGAAAGGGGCAGACAGCTGTAAATGACTTTTGGGCTGCTATGAATGTATCTCACAGAGGACTTCATCACAAGACATACCAGGAACATCTGAAGAAGACATTCAGGGGCCCAGAGACTCAACGCATGGAGAGTTTCTATTCAGAATCAGCAGCTGCTGTGAAAAAGGTTTACCAGGGAATGGACCCAGGATTTACCAGAGATATTACTGTGGTCTATGATGGCACCTGGCACAAGCGCGGACACACATCCCACATTGGAGTTGGGGCAGTGATAGAGTATCACACTGGCCTCATCTTGGATGCAGTTGTCCTCTCAAACCAGTGCCTCGGGTGTCAAACAGGACCCAAACCTGAAGACTCTGAGTACTCAAGCTGGCGTGAGCAGCACATCTGCCAAAAAAACACCGATGCGAAGTCTGGAAGGATGGAGGTCGAGGCAGCCTTGATCCTTTTCGCCCGTTCACTGACAAAGCACAACCTCCGTTATACAACGATTGTGTCCGATGGAGACAGTGCCACCTACTCTGCCCTTGTGAAGGAGAATGTTTATGGGCTAGTCCCAGTTGTCAAAGAAGAATGCCTCAATCATGTGCAGAAAAGGATGGGGGCTGCACTGCGCAACCTAGTGCAAAAGAGTGATAAGGCATTGGGAGGGAAAGGAAGGCTGACAAAGGCTCTTATCGACAAGCTGACGGATTACTATGGCTGGGCTTTGCGAAACAACTCGAATGACGCGGCAGCAATGCAGCGTGCAGTGATGGCGTCCTACCATCACATCACATCCACCGATGCGGAGCCTCACCATGACCTATGCCCAGAGGGCACTGGCTCATGGTGCCGCCACAAGGCTGCTGAGGCAAATGGCTTACCACAACCAAGGCACAGGTACAATCTGCCAGGCTATGTCGCTGAGGCTATGCTGCCTGTTTATCAGCGCCTCTCCGAGCCTTCCCTTCTTCAGCGGTGCCTGGGAGCGAAGACTCAAAATGCATCGGAATCATTTCATTCTGTTCTGTGGTCACTGATGCCCAAGGAGCAGCATGCATCCCTGATTGCAGTGGAGACAGCACTGAATGATGCAGTGATGCGGTACAATGCTGGAAACCACAGGGCCACCCAAGAAATTTCTCTGTCTGCGGGGCTCACACCTGGCCACCTAGCCATCCATCGAGCCGTGGAAAAAGATGCCCTGCGCATGGGAAAGGCTGAGAAGCGAGGTCAAGCGAAGACTGAGAGGCGGCAGAGAAAGAAAGCCTGCAAAGACACCGCAAACTATTCTGCGGGGTCATTTTAGACCCAGAAATGTTGTCTCAAAACTTCAAGGGCCGTTTTCTCGAAATGAATTTTTTTCCTGGTGTGGCTGCTTATGCAAGCAGTATCTCTGGAACCGCTAATCAGATTCCCACCAGGTTTTTTTTATTGTGTGCCTGAATAAATTTCTGAGGGCAAGACAGGCCCACTTTTTCAAGTTATTGAGTCTGGAATTTATTATAAGCAATCAAAATTAGGCTAATGCAAGTCTAATTAGTAACACTAAATTCAATGTTGTGCTAAAACTTTTCAGCAAGGAAATTAAAAAAAAGGGCTCTGTCTTGCCCTGTGGTACCTATTCAGGAATCTTCATAATGAATTTGACAGTGCTAACACATTTTGCAAGTTCTCCAGGCATGTCATAAGAAACCTATGTGAACCATTCTGATATACTCCTGTAACTTGAGTACCAGTGTACGTAGCTCCATGAAACTTTGTAGTTATTCATATGTCTATGCCATGAGTATACCCTGAAAATTTCATTCAGTTATCTCAAGAAACAAAAAAGTTGGTGTTCGAAGGTAGCCTCCCCCCTTAAAACCTGTGTCTTCCCTTAATTGTACTTAAGAGCCAGTCTAAGGGGGATGCGGCTTTGAAATCCCGAAAAATGACCAAAAAGTTAACTTTTGGTAGTTGTTGTATCTGTTTTCATGCCTTTTTTTTTTATCCTGTCCCGAAGTTCCATTGCGAAAATCAACCGTGAAGTACTCTAAAAAAATTGTTTCATGAACCTGGCTGTGCATTGCGGGGAAGCGCTCATACAATAGGCATTTTTCTTTGTTATAATTTTCTGCCCAGGTACTCACCTTGTGGTGCAGATTTCTTCACGACTGTTTTATCTGTTTTGACCCTGTTTGTTTTGTGGCACTCTTAGGGCCATACTGCAGGTGAAGACTTTTTTTTTTTTTTTTTTCAGATTTGTGATTTGTAAATTTTTGGTATGAAATTTTCTTCTCTAGATACGTCAACGAACAGCGTATTGCAGCAATTCAAAATTAGAATTTGTGCTTACGAAAAAAAAAAAAACTAATGTCTTGACCTGCAGCATGGCATGAGGAAACCAATAAATGTTGAACCATTATTTTGTCGCCCTTTCATAATTCTGCAGCCTTTTGTTTTTCTCAATTAAAGGGAAAAATATATATGCAAAAACAATTTTCTGTAGATATAACAATGAAATTTTGTGAGAGTAATCAGAAAGTTATTTCTAATATGCTGAAAAATTTTTGAGCCGCTTTTCCCCTTAAGTGTAGTCTGCCTGACGTCAACTATTAAAAGGGTAAAGGTGCAGGCTAGTTGGTTCTGCATGTTTAAAATGTACAGTGGACACAGTCACGAGTGGATGTGTGCGTCCACTCTTGTCATTGTCCGCATTCTTTGCACTGTTTTAGGGTATAGACTGTTGCCCTCGCATTAAATTATAAAGAAGAGAGTTCTCATTTTGGTCCTGTTTCTCTCTTGCAGCATCGACAATTCGAAGAAGGCAGGTAAGTGTGGAGAGCAGTTGCCCATTGCTTGGAGCTGTGCCATAGTCTGTAGTCCTGGCCAGAAACAAGATGGAATGCTTGCCTCATTCCATGGCAGTTCACTTCATGAATTGCTTATGGAGGAGGAGCCTGGCATTCCTACAGGAAATGTTTTTGCGTCAGCCTCTGTTAAAGTTCTTGTTTTTTGGTTGCTTATACCCCTGTCACACTGGCACTGCAAAGGCCTTTGAGAAGTGGGTTCTTCTGTTCAAAGGTGCATGGTGCGCAGCTACAGAGCATAAGAGTTGTGCCTTCGCAGTGAAAGTCATTGGGATGGAAGGTAACAGTCCTTTGAAGACTGAAGGAGCCATCTTCAAGAAGCTGTGATCTGAGCGCCAGCGTAGAGAACTAAAACCAAACAGAAAATCTAAGCTGCTAACGTTGCTTGCAGACATCCCATAAATTATATATATATACAGTAAAAATGTGGCAGCAGCACATTGTGCTCGTGGTGGCCAGGGTGATGAACGAAACCTGCTCCTGCTGACTAAGGAAGCTGTCAAAATACCCCACTTCATTTTTTTAATCCGCCACTGTGGTGGCTCAGTGGTTATTGTGCTCGGCTGCTGACCCGAAAGACACGGGCTCGATTCCGGCCGTGGCGGTCGCATTTCGATTGAGGCGAAATTCTAGAGGCCAGAGTACTGTGCGATGTCAGCGCACGTTAATGACCCCAGGTGGTCGAAATTTCCGGAGCCTTTCCTTGCGGCGTCCCTCATAGCCCGAGTCGCTTTGGGACGTTAAACCCCCGTAAATCATAAACAGTCGTCATTTTTGAGACTGCACACCTTGTGCAGTGCAGGCGTTGGTGAAGTTCAATTACTGTTCCCCCTTGGAGCTACACTGTGCAGTTGTGTAGCTACTCCTTTAGTGAACTGAGATGCCTTTGCTGGAAAGTGCTTCAAGAAGTGCTGTGTGACTGGTATTAACTCCCATGTAAGTGCTTAGTTGAAAGGGTATGGATGTCAGTAGGCACGGCCTTTTTTTTTTTTTTGAGAAGTAGTAGTATTACAATCTCAAGTCTAATATCTCGTTTAATGAATGCAGGTGGGCTGTATGCAATGAATGTAATTTCTTTATCTCAGTTTTGCAGAGGTGAACTGAATTTTGTTGGCATGGGAAGCATCTTTGATTGCTTTAGACACTAAGGGAGTTGTCTACTTTTTGAAGAAATCTGATTTATATAGTGCTCAGGATATGATTCCCTTCACTTGGAATATTAATTTAATTCCCCTTTCAGGCAGTCTCCATGGGCTGCAAGGGCTGCAAGGCAGCATTTTGGGCTTATTACTCTTTGTCTTAAACACTAAAACTTTAGTATGTGTAATCTCTTATTCGTGTACCTTTTTCCAGTGTCTGGAGTAATTAAGAATTGGTTGTGATTGCTTTGCTATGAACCCAGGTACATCAGGCATGCTCTTCATTCTGGCATTTTGTTCAGAAGTTGTGTCTGTATGTTTTTTTCTGTTTATGAACGTTGCATGGGAAAGCCTGTATTGAACGATAAGCTGCATTCTGTAGAAATAGTAGCAGTGTGTCATTTTCTAAAATGGCCATTGCAGGTTCAGCTTTCAAGCTGGCAGATGGTGCAACACAGTTTTCCAGCAATAGCTGCTTGAAGGATTTTTGTTGCAGTTTTTGGCATCATTATTAGCATTGTTTTGTTGCTGTGTGTATGTTGTAACTAGGGGTTGGACTTTTCGGTTTTTATTTTTTGAAAATTTGATGGACTTTGTAATTTTTTTATTTCAGGATTACTTTAGGTTTTTCTTTTTCAACGAATGAAATAGTGACCTTTTTCGATGACTTAACATAGCAATTCTCTTTGTTCAGGATGACAAAAATACAGAGATAGACTTTAAATGACATTTGACCAATTTATTTACCAGTAATTAACATCCAGACTGTAATACATGGTACTGTGCATGTAAAAAAAAATTGCTACCTTTATTAAAAAAAAATAACTTAAGTTAAATGAGATAGCTGGCAGACAAAAACAGAAGTGGAAGTTTACTTCTGAGAACCAGGTTCACTTTTTGTCATCTGGCTGTCACATATAGTTGCCACGCTGCACTGAGCGCGAGGGCGGGGCATCACACGGTGTGCGCTTTGAATGCAGTGATGCAACTGCGCTCCGTCGTCGTGGTAGCCAAACATACTTGTGACACCCCTTCGAATGTTTATTAGGTTAATCAAATGTATGTAAGACACTGACATAAACAGACTGACTGCTCTAAGCAGGTGCAAGTGAAGAAACAGCGCTTAGCGAGAAGACAGCGCAGAGATGACGCTTCCCGGTCTGCAGAGGCACTCAAGCTAGCAAAGCAGTAGTTCAAATCGCACTACTGCGTTGATTATTCTATAATACCATCTTCGTATCGTGCTCCTGGCATCCATACTTAGTTGATTATCAACTTTAAGTGAGCGTAACTTGTATTCAGCAGCCAGTTAGCTATGCCTTGCAAGCCAAAAATATAAACCTTTTTTGGTTAAAACCGAATTTTGGAAAGTGAATTTGGCATACTTTTATCATTTTCTTTCAGTTTAAACCGAAATGGGGAACCCCTAGTCATAACCATGGTGTGCTGCTGGCCATGGTGTGCTAGGGGGCAGGGGAAGCTCTGCAGAGTGTGTGTGGTTGTGTGGGGCCATCATACAATTCAAGGTGGATCCAGGGGTGGGGCCTCTTAGGACTGGGGCCACCGCCACCACTGTGGCCCTTTCTTCATGTCTGGAGGTGGAGAGAAAAAAAGTTTTTTTTTTTGTTAAACTTGCAGTAGCAGTATACCACATCTGTTGTTTGCGAATACTTCGTTTCAGTCTGGAAAGGACAACAAAGGTTAACCATAATAAAAGGGTGATGTTTTGAAAGAAAATAAATTCAGAACATAGAGAATGTAGAATAGCATTGCACAGGTGCACTTAGCGTGTTGGGATTGTACTCTTGTGAAAACTTGGGGCCACTGTTTGGTGGCATAAAAATCGGGTTGTGGCTGCAACATCTTTTTGTGACTGTGATTATGCAGAGTGTGGACTCAAAACTTAAATGTGTGTGCCTGCTCAAGTAGTTTATTTTATCCAGGCTGGGTACTTTTTGTAGGTGAGGTGCATTTCTGAAGACAACGCAAAGAATCGTGAGAAAATGATCTGCTGGATACTTGTTTCAATTATCTTCCACTGCTTGCCTGTTTCACAGCGGTCACTGTGCATGCTGACATCATTTATTCATTAATTTATTTGTGCTGCGACATCACTGATTGCAACCAGCACGTGGTGCATATGTGTATGATGGGAGCACAGAAATAGACAACCCCAAAAGGTAAGTAATCGCTGTCATGATTAGTTCGCCGGCATAGGCTCGCTGTTGTGCGTATGTGCTACTGCAAATTTCACATGCATTTGGATGAGTTCAGCACATCAGTCATTGTATGTTAATCTTTTTTTGCCACACAACGATGCGATGAAACCGATACAATTGAGTAGATGGCTGTATCTTATTCACAACATGTACAAGGCTGCCATTGGGCTTGGAAACGACTGATACATGCCACTATGCGTACCGCGTGTCTCGACATATCATGTGGCGTGCTCCTGGAAAGCCTCATCTCATTGTTATTTGGGTTGCACTGCAGCTCTCATTTCGTGTGAGAACGCCTTCGAAATACAGTAGGGACATTGTGATCTCTTACAAAAATTCCAAATTCTATAGACTGTTGTCAATAAACTGTGGACCTTTTATAGACTAGTCTATAGACGGTACATATACTGTAGACATCCTTTAGACAATCTAGGTTTATGGCCATGCATTTCAGTAGACTTTTCTATAGATAGTCTATCTAGACATCTTGCAGACTACTGCATTCCTGTAGATATTTCGTCTGTTCACAGTCTATAAAGTTTATGGACTACTTTTATAAGGGGCGTTTGTTTTGTGATGATGCAGTACAATCGGTGATGTTGAAGCACAAATGAACGAGTGGAATAAGTGATAGAAAACACAGCCGATCCTTTGCACTGACTCCGGGAACACACCTCACCTGTTGAAATGATCATGTGTTACCTTGTACAGCTTGTTGTTAAATGAGATCAGTGATTAGGGGACCACTCTAAGTGTGGCTAGCTTTTGCACTGAAATTTCAGTTGGTGCATGAGTACTGTGTTGTAAGTGGTGTACAGTGGGTGCAGGTTTAACCGGTGTCAGTATTGGTGCTTGATTTTACATTGCTATGCAGCACCTGTGTTGGAGGAGGAACTCAAGAGATTGAGGCAAAGACGGGGTGAGCAACAAAGGACTCAAAAGAGAGCATTGGTATGTTGAACGGTTTGTATTCAATATATCTTCATGCCAGGCTTGTTGGATGGGTGAAAAGTAGGGGCGGGCAAATATTCGTATTTTCAAATATGAACATGAAAGAAAAATGGCTTCAAAAATTGAATTGAATATCTGTTCAGCATGAAAAAAATATCGTAGGAAAAGATAAATAGGCAAATGTTGTTGCCATTATTTTTTTTTTCTAAATAGTGTATGGTCTTTGCAGTTGAAATAAACCAAACATGATTGACTCAACACCATGCAAAAAAAAAAAAGTGATGTGCACAGAAATGTATACTGCTTGATGAGAGAGCATAACAGTATACAACTTGGGATCTGGTCGTGCAAGGTCAACAAAATGAAATCCATGAATTGACACGACTGGCAACTGAAAATAACATGATGGCTAGTAAAACCTAATAATTCGGATTAAAGGGTACTGGAACAAATACCCAGTTATATCCAAAGGTTGAGTATTGAAATGCCCCGTGCTTCCTAAGAGCCTGTGATGAGCACGGAGATTGACTGGCGAATGCGTGGGCCAACTGCCGTAGCTGCCGGCTAGCGGCAAAGCTTGGAAAGTGAAACTACATGGCCAGGCTATTTTGTGGCCTAGCGACAGGGCCCTCTGGTCGTTGTCACACCTGCCATTACGCTCACGTGCACAGGTTACAATACTCGGCCGGGCAGTAGGCGGGATTTTTACGCGATCCCCTGCCGTGCTGCGACACCTCAGCTTGCCCCTTCGGGAGCCCCGTGCAAAAGTTTGCTAGGGGGTTTTCCCACCTATCGTAGTTGACCAAAACAAGATGGTGTAGTCCATCTGCCGCAAAGGACGAATGCCATGAGTGTGGCTGTTTGGTATGGAACGCATTATGGACGGATCACAGATAAAAACCGCACGCTTCCTTGTGGTTGTTCGAAGCGGGTAGTCGGCTATCCTGTTTTCATCAGGTGTTATATGGAAAAGCCCACTTGCTTAATTTGGCATGAAGAAATGTGATCAGGGCATGTAATACCCTACAGGGAAGAAGAAAGCGAAGAGGATGTATTTTTACTGTTTTCCTGGCGCTTTAAACTTTATCTTCAGATATTTTGCCCAGGTATTGTGATTTTGCCACAGTTGAATTTATGTCAGCATTGTATAGGTTGCTGCAAATATTTGCAAATTTTGATATATTCAGAAATTTTCGAATTGAACCAGTTATCAAACATATTCGATTCGTATTCTAAATTTTGAATATTCGCAAAATCCTAATACTGACCCCTGTGCTGTGATGTTCACCAGCTTAGAATTGCTGTTCCCTTGAGAATATATATATGAAAGATACAAAGCAAGAAGTGAAGCTTATCGTAACATGCAAGTGTGTGCATAGCTATGCTACTACTGTAAGCTTTGTGCAAAGAGTGGCAGTCTTCTGGCTTCGCCTCAACCTTCTCTTCCTTGGATTTGACAAAAACATGTTAACTGTCATAAGTGCAGCTTTTGGCACTCAAGACTAATATTGGCAATGTGCAAATTGGAGAAATAATTACTGTTGCCCAAAATGCATTAGACTAATGGCAAATGAGGTGATATGTGAGCAGTGTCAGCTAGTGCCACCTGCTATGCTGATCATTGTTTCGGCAGAATGGGGTGGCGATACTTTGCAGCTCCTTATGCATGCCACCTTCCCAGTCGAGAACTAGTGCAGTTAAACGAAACCGCAGTAATCTGAAGAGGTGGATAGGGCCAAGTGAAGCAGTTGGTGGAGGGATGTGGAAGGTGAAGCCGATAACATGGCAGCCATGTCAACCAGACAACTGTGTCGGAGGTGGAGGGCCAAAAAAATCTCGGCACACAGAGGGTAGGTGTGGATGGAGGCGAAAGTAGGCCAGCATTCTATCGTGAGGGAGGAGAAGTAGCGAACAGTGTGCGCCGAGCCTTCCCCTTAGTGTTGTTGTATGGTTGTGTGTGCATGTGTGCATTCTGATAGGTTTTGTTCCATCAAGAAATACCAAAATATGGACAAATTAAAAGTTTGCCTTCAGCTTTTTACAGTTAATTTGTGTGCAGCCAATGGTGATAATGTATTGCGTCCATGGAGATGAACCTTCTTTTTTTCTTAAGTCAGCTCCATGTGCTGGCTGTTAAAAAAAAAACATTAGCTGCACCACTTTGCTCCTGTGTACCTTTGCAGGATTGGCTCAAGGCAGCTAAAAAGTTGACACGGGAAAGGACTGTGGCAGCTCCTCAGCCAACTCCTTTTGCAGCCTGCCCAAGCGGAAATGATGAGCAGAGCCACCGGGAAGAACTCGTCACTTCTATCATGTCTGAATTGCCTGCACTGCCCAATTCAGGTATGGCAGCTCTTCACCAGGTGAAGGCACTGTTGCACTCAATATGAGCTGTGGCAGGAGGCCAGTTCTTGAGGTAGTGCCAGCCCAACGCTGTGTGCACTTAGCCGTTTGTGCAAGAAAAAATGTACACTCAGTCTGTGTGCAATGTAGGTGCTCTGTATTGGCAATGTCCATGACCTGTGGGGAGTTGGCAGGCATTCACGCTTCTGGCATCCGTCGACAGCACCCTGGAAGCAGCAATGAAGGTGCTTGTAAGCTTACAGTAACAACCCTGTGCTCATGTCAGCTGTCGCGGAGATGGTGAAAAAGGCGATAGCTTTCACTCTGTATCACTTTCCATGTGGCCTGGCTGTGATGCAGGGAAGCCAATTCACCAGCCTTGCGTTTCAAACTAAATACAGGGCTCACGCTTGTGCAACACTGTGCGAATGTTGGCGCTCCTCTGCGTTAAGAGAGTTAATGCTGTGACTGTTCTAATGCTATGTTACTTTGAGCTAGGCATGGGACAGTAGACAAAATTGCTAATGGCATGGCTATGCCAACACATGTGCTGAAAAAGGTTTGCAGTCGCCGACTAAGCCAAAAAGAATGAGATGTTAGGAATCCGTTAGGATTACTTGATCACAATGAGGTGGACAAGACAAGCAGGTGAAAATTTCAAGCTGAAGCTTGTGATGCAATGACTGTATTTAGATTCATCGTTTTCATAGTTGTATGTAGATGTCGGTGATTCATCGTTTTCATCGACTGTGTGTAGATTCATCGTTTTCAGCGTTGTGATGAATAAATCTCTATTATTATTATTATTGTTATTACTATTATTACTGTATGTAGATTAGTGGCATGCTTCCGTCCGTGCGGTTCATGATTCTGTTCGTCGATTGGCGGAAGGAGGATTCAAGGAGAAGCAGCGTTTTCAGATTTTGTTCTTTGGCTAAAATTGCTGCATTGTCCCAGTCAGTCTGGTGTCCTGACTTTTTCACGTGCATGGCAAGCGCACTTGATGCGATAGGATCCTTATTTTTGACGTCACGCTGGTGTGAAATTCATCCTTCACCCATCATCCAATCCTTCCTTCATCATTCATGGTGTCGAATTGATGACCGGGACCATGAACTGCATGACAGGAAGCATGCCTCTAATCTGCACAGTCATTATGTCTCAGGCTTTGCCCTTAAGTTTTCACCTGCGCATCTTGTCTGCCTCATTGTTATCAAGGAACCCATATGGGTTCCAAAACGTCTTTCATCATTTTTTGCTTGGTCAGTGACTGTGAACCCTTCATTTCTGTATAGGCCTGACCAGGTGAATTTTCGTTGAACCCTTGACAATGCGCGTTCTACAATGCACAAAAATTATGCAGCTGCTCTGCTACGACCACAACACAGCACGAACATGCTCACACAAACGGGACTGAAATTCACTTGCGCCGTGCTGTGCCATTACAATTTCTTGGCGCCATTGCGCGTGCTAGGTGGTAAATCACGCCTTGAATAATTACTGGCATCACCCTGTGCCCCGCAGCAGACATAGCACGATAAGCTTAGACCTAGTTTAGGTTTTGGCTCTTGCTGGCTATGGCTTGGCAGAAGTTGTTTTTGTTTTACTACCGCTGCGCAATAACAATGGATGCGTAGTATGTGACCGGCGCCATGGATGCATTGCATGACCAGAGACAACTCTCAATGCTCAAAGAGGTATGCCAGGAATTGTGAGAAATTGGCTAGAAATAGGTACCGTTTTGTTACTTTATTAGGTACAGATTACTGTATTATTGCCATGTATACGTAGAGTTTTTGTTTATAAAATTGACCATCTGGAACTGGGGTCGTGGAGCCGACCTGTTCGCGGAGTCTGAGTAAGTTATGGCCGAGCAGTGGTGGCCACGGATAGTACGCGCCTTGTTGCCAGTGCCCGTTCCGTGCAGGGTGCGTGGAGTTCCACGTGTGAGAAAAAATTATGAAATAAAATGATTCATGTGCACAGATCGGCTTCGCTAAGAACAATTTTGAACTGCACACCGTTTCTTCAGCTCACCCATGGTGATTTCTTTCCTGGTCGAGCGGTAGATAGCATAAGAGCAGAGTTCCGGTAATCCCTGACAGCGTGCTGTGCTGCAATGTGAAAATGGCCAATGGCAGTTCGTTTCGCCGCAATCTAGTCAACCGAGATGCACGCAAGTATGGAAGGCAGGCAGGTGTGCCGTTTAACTGCTTCTGATCTCTGCTGGTCTTGGGATTCCGTTGTTGCGCATGTGTTGCTTTGAGCTATGCACGTGCCGCAATGCCGTACCACAGGGAGCTACGAAACAGAGTGCTCTGAGGCATACATATTCAGCCTTTGGCTAGCTAGGGTGGCAGGTGCAGAAAAACAATGGTGATGTTATGAAAGAGGCCTAGTTGGCATTTCGCATGTTAAACTGTGTTGGAAGCAAGCGGGCAGCCTTTCTCCAGCGTACACTGTTACGCATTTGTTCTTTTATTTTTTCACTATACGCAGGGTTTGTTGCGGACCCTGGAATTAATTAATTTAAAAATAGCATTTTCAAGGCCTTGAAAAACCTTAATTATTTTTAAGTCCTTAAATATGCTTGAATTTCTTCAATAGGCTTTCGTTCAGCCGGTTTTTAGCGGATGCTTCTTGAACGCCTGGCAACTATGTACTTGAGCCAACCAGCGCATCCAGTCCAATCTGTTTCTGTAGCCACAACGCTGTAGCATGGTTACAGTTGGTTACAGTGGCGGCAATGACCGCAGCTAAGCCTACCTTCGTTGTGGGAAAGCATGGTGCACGAATAATTGCTGTCGCGTCGTTCGTAGCTGCAATATGCCGGGAAAGTGCAATTTCCACCAGTCGTGGTTAAACAGTGCTGCTTATAGGGAGTGGATTTCTCCGGATACGTCAAACTCTCATCGAGCAAAGTGCAAGACATACGGTAAAACCTTAGATGTATCATCAATGGGTGAGTCGGCCCTCAAAAGTCATATGAAGAGCGCAAAACACATTGCGAACACGAAAGCGACTACGGCGCATAGTACCATGCGGAACTACTTGACAGCAATTGCTCATGAGCAACGCATCAAGCCGGCTCTATCAACGTCGTTCATCAACGGGAAATTGTTCAAGAAAATGTTCCCGGATAGCGAAATCGCTAAGTCAGTTTCCTGCAGTGAAAGAGGATCTGCATACGTAGTGTGCCATGGTCTGAGACCATTTTTTCTCTCATGCCTACAACGCGAATTAGACCAGTCTGATGGCTACACCGTTCTGTTTGATGAGTCTTTGAATGACTGCTTGCAGAAAAAACAGATGGACATCCATTTTCGGTTCTGGAGTACTATGCCCGAGTGTGTAACCACGAGATATTATGGGTCGGTGTTCATGGAACATTCGACTGCCGAAGACCTTCAAGAGAAGCTTCTGGCTGCCTTGGCAGATTCGCCGCTGGCGAAAGCTGTCCAGCTGTCTATGGATGGCCCCAATGTGAACCTAAAGTGTTTTAGGGAAATGCAGGAATACTTGCAGCATAACCATCAAGTTCAGTGTTTGGACCTGGGCACTTGCAGACTGCATACAATACATAAAGCTTACAGGGCGGGTGTTGTTGCCAGCAAGTGGGGCATAGAGAATCTTCTTTCAAGCCTCAGTGCCACTTTTCATGATGCGCCAGGCCAAATGACATTTCCTCTCAACTTAGTTACTCATCGCTGGGTAGAAAATGTTGTGATCGAACGTGCCATTGTGCTGTGGGGTGATGTGAAAAAAGTATGCGCAAGAAAGAGGTGAACTTTCCAAAGTGTGCATCATTCACACAGCTCTGCAAATTTTGTCAGGACCCATTGCTGTTGGCCAAACTGAACTTGGCTCTCGGCATCGCGATGATTCTGAAACAATTCCTCACGGAATAGCAAATTGACAAACCACTGATGTTCTTTTTAAAAAGAGATGTGGAGTGTCTCGTGAGGAAGCTTGCTTCAGCTCAGCGTGATGCTAGTGACAGGGCTGTGGACTTCGCAACCAGTCAGCCACAGTGCTGTTTCTATGCTGCCAGTACACTGCCGCTGCACAGCCTGGTAGGGCACCAATCCCCAGGCATAGGCCAGGCACAGCGGTAGCTGGGCGACGCCGCTCGAACCACGATGTGCACGGCTGCCGTGCTAAGTCCCCTAGTGTGCTGCTCCCTTGGCCATTATCTAGCCGCTGCTGAGGTCATGCGCCGGCTCACTGTGCTGCCGGCAAAGGGTTTGCTGCTCATGTGCTCATGTGCACCTGCTGGCCCCAAGATGAAAGAGGTTGACGTGTGCTCAACCTGCGCAACCTTATGCTCCAAATAAGAGGGGTGACTTGGGCCCTACAGATTATACAAGGAATTCATTGCTACAACAGACCATGCTTACACAGAACTTTTCTGGTCTATTGTTCTGGTGTTGGCAGTGGAGTGTCATGAACGGTAGTCATTATTTCAGCATATGTGCGAATAATAAAAGGCTAGGAGCAGTGGATCTTGTTCTCCAAATTTTTTAGTATAGTGGATATGCTTGTACTGCTCACATTTTTTTCCTGCTCAATATTTCTTGTCTTTGTTAGCTTCACAGGAACCAGTTGATTGCCATGGTTTATTGCAGGTGAAGATGGGGACCAGTTTGCTGAGCTACATCTATTAGCCATGATTGCTGCGATGAAGATCCCACGAATGCTCTCCCCCATTCCGTCTCCACCACGTGATGAAAGGGTGCAAAGATCACTGGAGCTGCCAGTAGCCGGACACGAGGCCGAGCAGATGACCTTCAGGCAACCTGGTTGGTTTTGAGCAGTTTTGGTTTTTTTCGTCATTTTTTTTCTTAGCTTTGTGTAGAAGTCTGCAGAAGCATTGAAGCGAGTATGTATATACTCGCGCAATGAACCTACTGGCATAATGAACCCGCCCCCACTTTTGTCGGTGGGGATTTATTTTTTTTATTTCATTTTTTAACCATAAGCTTGGCTTTTCGTCCACAGTGGGGACATTGGCAGCGCGCCAAGATGCTGCGCCATAAAATCATGGGGGGGTTTGTTTATGGGTGAGGGGCAGGCGAACTTGGCAAAGCACCAAGACATGCGTCCTTGACAGAAGCGCTGCTGCCTGCCCAGCTGTGCTACTGTATGCTTAGAAAGCCGACAAGCACTTGAGCATCGGAGAGGACGAGTAGCAGTTTAAACCAGAACCTTATAAAGCATCCTCCAACTGAAATGCGATGAAGGAAGCAGGACCTTCAGAGCCAAGCGATCTGCTTTGGAGCTCGAAATTGCGAGTGAAAATAGTACCTAACCCATGACCACAGCTAAGGTTTAAACATTTGCATTACACACTTGCCACCGTCCTGCAATTTTTTGAACCTTGTGTAAAAAATGCGCACCTGACCTTTAGGGTCGGTGTTAAGCATGTTCGCTCTATCTTGCCGTGATGCAGCATACGCTTTTCGAAATGCACGGTGCTAAACATCGGCAATATGAATGTATCTGACCGTGTGCTTCACGTGCTTTTGCTGATGATGGACAACCAGGTGGGTGGGCGGGCGTATATGAAATTTCGACTCTCCCAAAAAAATCTCTTGACTCTTTATTTTTTCCCGCGTAATGAACCCTCCCCCCAAATTGGTGTCAACTTGCCTGAAAAAAAAGTTTGTTCATTACACAATTATGCATGGTACTTATACGCTCTGAAACCAAGGAACTTGGGATGTGTATGGGGGGGGGGGGGGTAGAGTGTCTTATAATAAAATGTTTATCAATGAAGCCTTCAGGTAATGTATTTTTGTGTGTGACATAATATGCTGTTTAATTTCATGTAAAACATGTCCTTGTGCACTAATGTAATATGTTATGGAAGCTTTTTGTTGTGAGTTTTTAAGGAATTTCGCTGAAGGGAACTAGTTAAAATGTGCACTATTGGTTTTTTTCTGATACAAGGTATGTAATAAGGGTAAAATGATTATTCCGGCTATAGGAGAACTTGAGGTATAGGGTTTGGAAGTTGCCACTTTAGGAATGGGGGAAAAAACTATAGTTAGCGACCAATTTTTTTTTGGTTTCAGCGGGACCCAAGAAATGGTCTGAATAATCGAACAGTCTGAAAAAATTGTGCCGTTAACTCGAGCGGTAACTGTGAGGAACAAAAAGCCAAGCCGGCTATCCAATTGCTTCTGTTTAAATCTAAGATGGTGCTTTCATGGCAGCGAAGGGCCAGTTGTTTCTGACAGCAATGTCTGCTCACGTCTGTAATGGGTTTTAAAATATGTACAGCAATAAGAGTGTCTTCTATTCTGAAAATTCTAGCCTTTGGTCTCTGTGGAGTCCGAAATATCAGTCTTCACTATGTACACATTCCTGTGAGGTGCCTGATGGTTCCTCAGTGAAGTCCAAAATATCATTCGCGATTTTTGAAGCTGGTTCTTTGGAGAAAAGTAACTTTTTTTTAAGTTCACAGATTTATTCGAACTTGGTTTGTCAGATCATTTTGCAAGTCTCGCCGAGACCGAAAATTCGGCCGGCGACTGTGGACGGTGCCACACCAGTCTTTCCCCATCTGGTGGGCAAAATCGGCATCACTCTTCATCACTGCCAGAGGCCTCTTAAATGGCCCAGAGCATTTCATTAGGTGTGCGTGAATAATAGTTTTTTGGTTTGAAGGGAATTCGAAGCGAATAGTAATTTTCTTTGAATAATTTCGAAGCGAATATTTCGAATACTTCTGTCGTACAAAAAAAAGATTAAATGGCACAACATGAAAAAAAGAGAGAGTGCATTGAAACTTTCTCATACTCATGAAGCTGAGTCGCCTTTCTGTGAAAATTGTCATTGTGAATTAAGGGAGCCAACCTGCATGCGGTGCCGGCATATCAGTTGGGTATGAGACCTGTATGTGGGGGGTTGCAACTGCTGCTCTTAAAGGGGTTATGACGTGGTCTACAAACGAATCATGGTTTTACGTTGCAGGTACTAGTCATGAGGTTTTTATGCGTAATTAAAAACGAAGTAGGGCTCTACATGTGCATATGAGCTAGAAATTGCTATTAGAAGTTACTGGCTGCCGTTGGCACTGGCAGCCTTATTGGAACAGCCTGAGTGATGTCATAAACTGGAAGCGCCGTCGTCTGCTGCAAAACTGCCGCACACATGGTCGGTGTAGAGCAAAGCGTGTCCTCACTCATGTCCAGCTGTGACACATTGTGGTGAAGCCACCACGATCGGGCAGTAGCTAGACAGAAAAGGGAAGCACACAGGCCTTTGTTGCCTTTATCCCCCTGTTGTGACTTCACCCCTCTGCACCCCAGCCTGAACAACCCACTCCCCTATGCTCACCATGCACAGTGCGCAGTTCAGTCGTTCAGTTATGAGCAAGCACGTGACCGTCGGTTTGTCGTTATGGGTCGCAACTTCGCCAGTGTTGTCCAACTGCTACGTGGTTCAAGAGAACTTGGTGCTCGCTCTGTCGCACTTATTTAGTAAATTTCACGTGGAGAAGGATGCCTACGGCAGCTACCGTCAGCTCAGACTTGTTCCATGGAAGTCGAGGGAGCCATGCGTCCTCCTTTTAGAGAGAGATTTAGCATGGCGCAGTCCGCTTCCGCGGGGATCCACTGTGCATGCACAGATCGCCCAGAGGACGCCACAAGGCGCCAGGCGGCGGCCAGCTGTTACAACTGCCCTGTCATGACTAATCAACCGTGCACAGTGGCGGCGCTCAGAAGTGCATCGTGCTATGCTAAATCTTCCCATTGATGCACGCCTGCTCGCATCTATTGCCTCAAGCATGCGGCTCTAGCATACGCGCAGGAACGCAGGCACCAGGAATGGAGTCTGGGCTTTAATTGTGTGTGCACCACAGTGCCATCCCAAAGGAGGTACTCTGAATTGAATTCACACGCAGTGAGAGTTATTATTCATTCGAGATGAATAATACCAAACATTTGGATCGAATCAAATCTCGAATACTTTACTGTTCGACCGAATATTCGAAATGATCGAATATTCGCACGTGCCTTCATTTCATCATTGGTGCAATCCATGGTAGGGTTTGCGATTATTCCAACGTTTCAAATATCTAAGTGAATAATGCGGTATTTGACTTGGGCTTCGAAGCGAATAGCAATATGTGGAAATATTGAATATTTTTGAAGTTCAAGAATTCAGGAATAGCTGCTGCATGAAGCAGTCGATGGTCTAATGTACGCTGTGCTAGTAGTGCGTATTCGCACCACTGTGGATGTTGGCACACGTCGTGCACATGGCGTAGCGAACGCATCCTTAAACTGAGCCTGCAATAGCTGCACAATTCAGCACGTCACCGAGTTCATGTGGATGGACAAAGCCCAGACAGCATAGATGCGAACACACCGCGGCTGAAACTGTGCTGCACCCGCCGAATGGGTGGCCCAGAAGGTGATGACGACAAAAGAGATAAAAATGCAGAACTGCAGTAGAGCCCCTCTGTAGTAAAGTAGCTTGGGCCAGCAAAATTCTTAACTATACAGGGTCTTTGCTATATCAGTGTTTGGTGATGGCGTGGCTCAGACTATGCTCTGAGCCACGAAGCACTACTAAGCACGAAGTGTTGGTTTATAAAACACACTCAGAAATACCTTAGTCTGCTCTTATCATCCCTTCATGTGGTAATTATTTTCAGTGGTCACATGGAATCATGTTTTTGACATCGTTTATGTCTTCTGGAAGTACCGCATATACACGAATACGTGGCTACAAAAATAAAGCAAGTTTGATTCCATGTGAAAGCCAGAGCTTTCTATGATCATGGAATTGTCTTCTGTGGGTTCAGCATCATTTAAAAGGAAGCAGTTAAACACCCGCGAGAAAGTTAAGCACGGCAGAACCGCCTGTGCAGTTCCGCTGCGCCTCCACTTTTTGCCGCTGCTTCCCCGCGATTTGCACTGCCGTGCTACGAACGCATGCCCTTTTCTTTCCTTTTCTACTCCTCACTGTGCTTTACTGGCTTTCCTTTCTGAGCGATCTGCGCCGCCTTCTTTCTGTGTTCATACTTTTTAAGCGAAAAGCTTCACTAGGCTCGTCAACACCGGGTCTGGCGTGCGCCGTGATCAATTTTAGCCACAGCTGCGCCTGCGCGAAACCGAGCGACGTCACGTGGAGCGCAGGTGGCCGCTGCTGCCGCAGCCGTCCCAAGAGGGGAAGGTTCTTGCGCAAGGCGTTGCGAGAACGCGTGAGAGGCAGCCATCCTTGCCACCGTTTGACTTTTCGCCGCAGCCGTGTGCAGTGCACATTTGAAAGGCGGGGTATATAAGGCGCGCTTGCCCATAGAACAGGCGCAGACACTCACCATGGAAGGAGAAGAAGCAACAGTCGGACGGCGCAGAAACACTGATCCAGAAGTGGTAGCTTGGGAGTTGGCTGAAAAGCAGAGAGAGCTTTTCACTTATCCAGGCTTAACCTTAGTTAAGCCACAGCCAATTTTTTTCATGTGCTCCATTTGCCTCATGGCCTCAAGGTTTTCAAAGAGTTGGCTTCTCCTCGCGGCTCTCCAGCTTGGTGGTGAAGCCACCTCAGCGAGCGCATGCCATGTCTATAGTGATGAAACGTCAGTTATTTCGGGTACTGTGATGAGAAAGCTGGCACCACGAAGCGGTTTGATCAGTCCTCTCTTTGAAGAGCACTGCCATTTTCATGTGTGCATGATCTTGGCATTGTGGTATGCCTCCCCGCGCTTCTGTGCTACCTGTTCGTGTGTTTAGGTGAAAGTACTTACCACAGAAAGAGTTGCATTTAAACCAGCTCACCAAAGATAGGTGCACCCTGCGCCTTTACGCAGTGGTGCACCTGGTTGTGCAACAGGGCATACAACGTGCTTCCTTCTGGAGCAGTGCAACATGCAATGTTGCGAGCTTGGTGTACGCAAGGGCCCATTGCAGAAATTGCGGCTACCACTTCCTCTGATTAGTATGCGGTGGCATGCCACTTCCGGTGCCTGCGCAATGCCTTCGCTGACACTTTCGCGTAGTGGGCGACTCGAGGCCTCCTCCAGCAGTGGAACGAACATGCGTGTGCCGTGCAGTCACGTGATGGTGTGCTGCACAGTATGAGTCAGAGACATTTCAGCATTAGACGCGGTGCATCCTAAATTTGAGTGTCTGAAAACAGTGTCCACAGCTTTTGTATTTAAAATCAGCAGCATGTGAAGAATTGTATGGGAAGGGCTTCAGGCTGGGATGGCTTTGGCTTGCCGCTGTTTGAACATTGCCTAAAGCAAGTTGGAAAGCATTTGTTTTTATTTTAATTTTTATTCCAGTTGTCTTGTGAAACTGTAATGAATGGTTGAACAGTACAGTATTTACTTGCATAATGATCACACTTTTTTTCAAAAAACTGACGCAAATTTAGGGGTAAGAAGATAGAGTGCGAAAAGCGCACGAGCTGGCCTGCTTCAAGAACGTACTTTCTTCGCAATCACGTTACAAGAGCAACGCATCAACAGCGCTTTTATGCAGCCTTCGATCTCGTTCGATGGCGCAGCAACAGCGTTCAACAGCAACGTCCGGCGCCGCTTGTTCGTATCGAAGTCACAGTGGACGGTGCTTTTGAACTGATCAACGCTATAATCAATGTTCTACTTATAGTGCTGCCTTAGTGATAACCAAATTGTTTCGTATTAAAAGAAATATATGCGATCGATTTCAGCGACGCCTTAGCAGTGGAGCTGGCGTGCAAGCAGATCGGGTCACTCGCGCTGCAATGGCGGCAGCTGCTACGCGGCTGCGAACGTAAAACTAGCTTGTATCGCAGTTATTACTCCTACCAGCAACTCTGTACAAGCCAGCGATCCTCAAGCAGGATTCATTTTTTACGTTCCCTTATCCCAGGGCTTATTATTTACGAGAACAATAAAGTTTAGCCGGATCACCGCGTCACTTCGTCGCACCGCAACCCGAAACGGTGGCGAGCCTTGCGACAACGGCGAACCGTGATTCGAGATTACCGCAGATAAGTGTGGTATCCGCAATTAAGCATAACCGCATTTAGACTGCCCGTGTGACTGCAGGTCAGCCAACAGGCGGCTGCCGCTGCAACGCTGGCAGAGCAAGATGGTCATCTGCACGTCCAATCTGTCAGACAGATAGCAAGTACGACCATCGTTGGCTAGACTCGACATCGTCAACAAATTGCAGCGGAAAGTTCGGGGTGTGATCATTATGCGGGGAATAAAAAAAATTGAATTTTGCCGACAAAATTTGGGGGTGCGATCATTACGCGAGTGCAATCATTATGCGAGTAAATGCGGTATTCGCTTTGTATTCACTTTTAACTGAAAATGAAGGTGCCTAATCCATGGCATTTGATATTCTGCACTTCTTGAAGGCATTGTTGACCATGGTGGATAGGATCCTTCACCCATCCCACAAAGTCCTCCAGCGAGGCACATTTCATCCTGTTGCTTGGCGTTTGTGGAAACCGGCCTGTTGAAACCCTTGCAATCTGACTTTCTCGCTAAAATCCCATCTCTTTGCTTCCACCAATCACCCACACAAGATTCAGGGACATTGCACGTGAGGCGGCACGATTGCCACTTGCTTCCTCACGCAAGGTCGTGTTTTCTTTTTAACCTGGCGTTGTAGCGAACTCAGTGAGTCTTTGCAACTGACGCTTCAGTGTTGGGCTCATCAAGTCCAGGTTGCAGCACTGCTGTTGGAACCCTTCAGATCTCAAGGCCTACTGGTATGCGATGTGGTGATATTGACCATGATGTCGACACACAATAAAATATCAAGCCACCATTTTCTGATGTCTATGACAATAGGGTGTTGCTGCTGTCGTTGCATTTTCGTACTAGATTTTAGCATGCATGTCATTTTTTTGCTGATTTTTTTCTTGAAAAAAAAAGCTGTGCGTTTGAATTGGGGAAATACGATCACCGCTGTCCACATTAATGCAGATAGTGGATCCACTTGTGAAAGCACTCCTGAAAGGCTTCTTTTGTTAGCATCGCTGCTTTTTCTTTTTTTTTTTTACCATGGGGAAGAACTTCAGCAGATGTGCAGTAAAGCCTAGCTACCATATTTACACAATTGTAGACTTTTTATTTGAAGATCCAAAAGGGGGAGAGGGGGGTCAACTCACAATCAAAACCAAAACATGGCACCATGAATAAACGGGTGACAAGAGAGGTCTGATGCTACAGAGTGGTTGCAATTTTGTTTGCTCTGCAGCTCTACTCAGTACCATTCAGCTGTTCTGCGTGCACATTTGGAAGGATTTTTCTTTTCTGCTTTCAACTGTGCACTTGGTGCTCAAGGGAGTGTTAGCAGTTGATGGAAGGGCTACTGTTCCATTAGTGGCTGCACCACCGCTTGGCAGGCAGAAGGCAGCACTTTTGGGGAGTGTCGGTAGCTGATGGAAGAGCTGACGTCGCTCACGCATAGTTTCTCTTGGCTCTGTTTGATGCATTTAACGACTGTCAGCCACGTTTTACTAGTTTTAATGGTAGTGCTTCGTCAATCATCATTTGTGCTCTGGATCCAGTAAGCATCCAGTGCTCGTTCATGGCTACATTCAAGATGGCTGTCATTATTTGCACCGAAGAAAAGAACAACTGCATGCCGGGCTGCAAGTTCATTGTCTTGGAATGGGTGGTACACGTGTGGTAGCTGCAGTGAGGCAAAATTTTCAGCTGTTCTGTGCAGCGCCATGGTGTGGCTGTCTGTAAAGTGTGGGATTTCGGGGGACGATGATTTTAGAATGACATGCTGGGGGACAGCAGCAGCGATGACAGTGGCAGCGCTAGTGAGGATGTTGGCTCAAGTGCAGTGACTAATACGTTTTCGTGTGCTGATCGCGACTGCTGATCGCGGCTGAAGATAGGAGGAAGCAGCCAGATAACGCTACTGCATTTTAAAGGCAAAGCTCAAGCAACCTCTGTTTTTTTTTTTTTTCCTGACATGGGATAAAGGGGGGGGGGGGGGGGGTGACTTACATTCCAGTTGACTTACAGTTGTGTAAATATGGTAATTCAAAGTTGGCTTATTCAGAATCTCAATTAGTTTGAAAATTTTTTAGCAGCGTCTGCATGTAAAAATCTATCAACTTTTTAAAATTTTTTTTGCACTTGCAGGGACTAGTGGAGGACAAGTGCGAGGACCTGCAAGCCAGGGACATCGCACCAGTGTGTCTTGGAATCCAGAGGAGCAGTCAGCACAGGTGATAATCGACTGGCTTCAGGACAGGCCACATAGCAGCAACGTGGTTCCGGTTGTGGATGTACTTGTTACATTGGCAGATAAGAACGTGCAGTTCACTTTCAGGGACGAGCCTCTCTCACACTTTTGCCAGGACACTGGCAGCATGCCTCTTCACAGCTCTTGTCGATTCAGGGTCAGTTCTGCTGGCCTCGTCGAACAAGTGCAAGCACAGAGGACAATGTGTGTGGACAAAAAAGTTCAGACCGACAATGTGCATAGTGCATGGTCCCCACAAGAGGGGCATTCTGCAAAGGAGACAGAGCACCTGGTGCTGCAGAGACAAGACAGTGGGCAGTTCCTGGAGGAGGCAGCAGAGAAAGGGGCTCCTGTGGAAGAGGGAATAGAGCTTGACCAGAATGGAGACGACACATGAAATGGCAGCGCTTACATGTGCAGCAGCAGTTTAAGAAGTAGACTGTGCACCCAGAAGCCCCGTGATGTTGAGCTGTTGCAGCTGGCCGTTCTCCAGATGGGAAGCAAGCTGTGAAACCACCAGTAGTAGAGCCATTTCAAGAGAAGTCAGCGAGGAAGAGTAATGCCCAGTAGGCATAGCAGCTCGTGGGTAGCCAAAATCAGAAGGAGCCTCTGCGAGGAGAGCTTCTGTGAGAAGGACCTGTTGTGCCATGGGAGGAAGAGGAGCAGCAGTACATAGTGCAATAGTTGGCAATGGAGCTGTTATAGCTGACTGAAACGACGAGCTAACTCTGGCCAGCAAAATGTGCATCGCAAACAAGTTGTCTACTATTGCATTTAAGAAAAAGTTCTGAATGAAAGTAATGCCAGAGCTTAATGCCGGGTTCATGACAATAATATATAATAATGATATAGCGACTGCACAGAAGGAAGCACATGCGCACACGAAGGTCTTGACAGCAGGTGTACTCCACTGGAAGGTGCAGCAGTGCGTTTCGGCCAGTGCTCGCCTGCCTAGCAACATTTTGTGACAAGCTGTGTGTGCAGTAGTGGTGGTGCATTTAGGGTTGAACAGTCCAGACAGTGAGAGGAATTTAATGTTTGCAATGGAAGATTAGGTTTACTTGGTGCAGACACATTGGGCCTTCAGGCCGAATGTGTAGAACTAGCATTACTGTGGCAGTAATGAACGAAGCAGGCGTTGCTTCATACATTTTCATTAGAATTTGTCTCATTTGTTGCATTATGGCGAAAGGTTGTTTGAAGCTGCAGGTTTTTGGAGATGGGTGGCCAGTGAGTCATCGTCCATCACCCCTAGGCCAGCACCAATGCGTTTGGCTGGTCTCCACTATCAGCACTGCAGCAAAGCAGGGAGAGGACCAAACCCCAGATTTAATCGGTGACTCCAGCACATGGTATGGATCATGTGCACTTATGTGTACAATTCCCTTCGCACACTTTCATATGTGGGGGACCGGAATGCAATAACTTTGTCCTATCCTGTGCGACTATTCTCACTGGTGATGCTGTTTGCTGCTCCTCCCTACTCTCTTGGTTTCGTGGGTCATGTTCTTTCTCCTTTGATTTTTTTTTTTGCTTTTGGCAAGCTATAACTGCTGCTCGGGCATCTCCTGCCAACCGTTGTGAATTTGACCTACTGTCTTGGTTGCTTCTTGTCACATTGGAGCTCCTTTGGCTTTTTTGGGATCACCTATAATGGATGCTGTGCCTTTCTGCATCCTGCTGCTCGGGCATCTCCTGCCAACCCTTGTGAATTTGACCTACTCTCTTGGTTGCATCTTGTCACATTGGAGCTCCTTTGGCTTTTTTGGGATCACCTATAATGGATGCTGTGCCTTTTTGCATGCTGCTGCTCGGGCATCTCCTGCCAACCCTTGTGAATTTGACCTACTCTCTTGGTTGCTTCTTGTCACATTGGAGCTCCTTTGGCTTTTTGGGATCACCTATAATGGACGCTGTGCCTTTCTGCATGCTGCTGCTTGGGCATCTCCTGCCAACCCTTGTGAATTTGACCTACTCTCTTGGCTGCTTCTTGTCACATTGGAGCTCCTTTGGCTTTTTTGGGATCACCTATAATGGATGCTGTGCCTTTCTGCATGCTGCTGCTCGGGCATCTCCTGCCAACCCTTGTGAATTTGACCTACTCTCTTGGTTGCTTCTTGTCACATTGGAGCTCCTTTGGCTTTTTTGGGATCACCTATAATGGATGCTGTGGCTTTCTGCAAGCTGCTTCTCGTGCACCTCCTGCCAACCGTTGTGAATTTGACCTACTCTCTTGGTTGCTTCTTGTCACATTGGAGCTCCTTTGGCTTTTTTGGGATCACCTATAATGGATGCTGTGCCTTTCTGCATGCTGCTGCTCGGGCATCTCCTGCCAACCCTTGTGAATTTGACCTACTCTCTTGGTTGCTTCTTGTCACATTGGAGCTCCTTTGGCTTTTTTGGGATCACCTATAATGGATGCTGTGCCTTTTTGCATGCTGCTGCTCGGGCATATCCTGCCACCCCGTGTGAATTTGACCTACTCTCTTGGTTGCTTCTTGTCACATTGGAGCTCCTTTGGCTTTTTTGGGATCACCTATAATGGATGCTGTGCCTTTCTGTATGCTGCTGCTCGGGCATCTCCTGCCAACCCTTGTGAATTTGACCTACTCTCTTGGTTGCTTCTTGTCACATTGGAGCTCCTTTGGCTTTTTTGGGATCACCTATAATGGATGCTGTGCCTTTTTGCATGCTGCTGCTCGGGCATATCCTGCCAACCCTTGTGAATTTGACCTACTCTCTTGGTTGCTCCTTGTCACATTCTTGCTCCTTTGGCTTTTTTGGGATCAGCTATAATGGATGCTGTGGCTTTCTGCAAGCTGCTTCTCGTGCACCTCCTGCTAACCCTTGTGAATTTGACCTACTCTCTTGGTTGCTCCTTGTCACATTCTTGCTCCTTTGGCTTTTTTGGGATCAGCTATAATGGATGCTGTGGCTTTCTGCAAGCTGCTTCTCGTGCACCTCCTGCCAACCCTTGTGAATTTGACCTACTCTCTTGGTTGCTGCTTGTCACATTCTTGCTCCTTTGGCTTTTTTGGGATCAGCTATAATGGATGCTGTGGCTTTCTGCAAGCTGCTTCTCGTGCACCTCCTGCCAACCCTTGTGAATTTGACCTACTCTCTTGGTTGCTCCTTGTCACATTCTTGCTCCTTTGGCTTTTTTTGGGATCAGCTATAATGGATGCTGTGGCTTTCTGCAAGCTGCTTCTCGTGCACCTCATGCCAGCCCTTGTGAATTTGACCTACTCTCTTGGTTGCTCCTTGTCACATTCTTGCTCCTTTGGCTTTTTTGGGATCAGCTATAATGAATTCTGTGGCTTTCTGCAAGCTGCTTCTCGTGCACCTCCTGCCAACCTTTGTGAATTTGACCTACTCTCTTGGTTGCTCCTTGTCACATTCTTGCTCCTTTTTCTTTTTTGGGATCAGCTATAATGGATGCTGTGGCTTTCTGCAAGCTGCTTCTCGTGCACCTCCTGCCAGCCCTTGTGAATTTGACCTACTCTCTTGGTTGCTCCTTGTCACATTCTTGCTCCTTTGGCTTTTTTGGGATCAGCTATAATGGATGCTGTGGCTTTCTGCAAGCTGCTTCTCGTGCACCTCCTGCCAACCCTTCTGAATTTGACCTACTCTCTTGGTTGCTCCTTGTCACATTCTTGCTCCTTTGGCTTTTTTGGGATCAGCTATAATGAATTCTGTGGCTTTCTGCAAGCTGCTTCTCGTGCACCTCCTGCCAACCTTTGTGAATTTGACCTACTCTCTTGGTTGCTCCTTGTCACATTCTTGCTCCTTTTTCTTTTTTGGGATCAGCTATAATGGATGCTGTGGCTTTCTGCAAGCTGCTTCTCGTGCACCTCCTGCCAACCCGTGTGAATTTGACCTACTCTCTTGGTTGCTCCTTGTCACATTCTTGCTCCTCTGGCTTTTTTGGGATCAGCTATAATGGATGCTGTGGCTTTCTGCAAGCTGCTTCTCGTGCACCTCCTGCCAACCCTTGTGAATTTGACCTACTCTCTTGGTTGCTCCTTGTCACATTCTCGCTCCTTTGGCTTTTTTGGGATCAGCTATAATGGATGCTGTGGCTTTCTGCAAGCTGTGGCTTTCTGCAAGCTGCTTCTCGTGCACCTCCTGCTAACCCTTGTGAATTTGACCTACTCTCTTGGTTGCTCCTTGTCACATTATTGCTCCTTTGGCTTTTTTGGGATCACCTATAATGGATGCTGTGGCTTTCTGCAAGCTGCTTCTCGTGCACCTCCTGCTAACCCTTGTTAATTTGACCTACTCTATTGGTTGCTCCTTGTCACATAATTGCTCCTTTGGCTTTTTTGGGATCACCTATAATGGATGCTGTGGCTTTCTGCAAGCTGCTTCTCGTGCACCTCCTGCTAACCCTTGTGAATTTGACCTACTCTCTTGGTTGCTCCTTGTCACATTATTGCTCCTTTGGCTTTTTTGGGATCAGCTATAATGGATGCTGTGGCTTTCTGCAAGCTGCTTCTCGTGCACCTCCTGCCAACCCTTGTGAATTTGACCTACTCTCTTGGTTGCTTCTTGTCACATTCTTGCTCCTTTGGCTTTTTTGGGATCAGCTATAATGGATGCTGTGGCTTTCTGCAAGCTGCTTCTCGTGCACCTCCTGCCAACCCTTGTGAATTTGACCTACTCTCTTGGTTGCTGCTTGTCACATTCTTGCTCCTTTGGCTTTTTTTGGGATCAGCTATAATGGATGCTGTGGCTTTCTGCAAGCTGCTTCTCGTGCACCTCATGCCAGCCCTTGTGAATTTGACCTACTCTCTTGGTTGCTCCTTGTCACATTCTTGCTCCTTTGGCTTTTTTGGGATCAGCTATAATGAATTCTGTGGCTTTCTGCAAGCTGCTTCTCGTGCACCTCCTGCCAACCTTTGTGAATTTGACCTACTCTCTTGGTTGCTCCTTGTCACATTCTTGCTCCTTTTTCTTTTTTGGGATCAGCTATAATGGATGCTGTGGCTTTCTGCAAGCTGCTTCTCGTGCACCTCCTGCCAGCCCTTGTGAATTTGACCTACTCTCTTGGTTGCTCCTTGTCACATTCTTGCTCCTTTGGCTTTTTTGGGATCAGCTATAATGGATGCTGTGGCTTTCTGCAAGCTGCTTCTCGTGCACCTCCTGCCAACCCTTCTGAATTTGACCTACTCTCTTGGTTGCTCCTTGTCACATTCTTGCTCCTTTGGCTTTTTTGGGATCAGCTATAATGAATTCTGTGGCTTTCTGCAAGCTGCTTCTCGTGCACCTCCTGCCAACCTTTGTGAATTTGACCTACTCTCTTGGTTGCTCCTTGTCACATTCTTGCTCCTTTTTCTTTTTTGGGATCAGCTATAATGGATGCTGTGGCTTTCTGCAAGCTGCTTCTCGTGCACCTCCTGCCAACCCGTGTGAATTTGACCTACTCTCTTGGTTGCTCCTTGTCACATTCTTGCTCCTTTGGCTTTTTTGGGATCAGCTATAATGGATGCTGTGGCTTTCTGCAAGCTGCTTCTCGTGCACCTCCTGCCAACCCTTGTGAATTTGACCTACTCTCTTGGTTGCTCCTTGTCACATTCTCGCTCCTTTGGCTTTTTTGGGATCAGCTATAATGGATGCTGTGGCTTTCTGCAAGCTGCTTCTCGTGCACCTCCTGCTAACCCTTGTGAATTTGACCTACTCTCTTGGTTGCTCCTTGTCACATTATTGCTCCTTTGGCTTTTTTGGGATCACCTATAATGGATGCTGTGGCTTTCTGCAAGCTGCTTCTCGTGCACCTCCTGCTAACCCTTGTTAATTTGACCTACTCTATTGGTTGCTCCTTGTCACATAATTGCTCCTTTGGCTTTTTTGGGATCACCTATAATGGATGCTGTGGCTTTCTGCAAGCTGCTTCTCGTGCACCTCCTGCTAACCCTTGTGAATTTGACCTACTCTCTTGGTTGCTCCTTGTCACATTATTGCTCCTTTGGCTTTTTTGGGATCAGCTATAATGGATGCTGTGGCTTTCTGCAAGCTGCTTCTCGTGCACCTCCTGCCAACCCTTGTGAATTTGACCTACTCTCTTGGTTGCTTCTTGTCACATTCTTGCTCCTTTGGCTTTTTTGGGATCAGCTATAATGGATGCTGTGGCTTTCTGCAAGCTGACTGCTGCTTGTGCACCAACCCTTGGGCTTTGACTTCGGTTGCCTTCTGAGCTTTTTCTGTGTCAAAAATTTGTGCCTTCCTTGGCTGTCCTCCAGGTATCCTGATCTTGTTTCCTTGTTCCAGAAGAATTCCAAGGAAGCAGGCATACATGAAGAAAGGAAGCTGTGCACACATTATCTGGTGCCTTGGGGGTGAAGATAATTGGTACAATTGGGAACAGGAATGTACACTGCCAGAGGGGTGCAAGCCAGGCCAGTGCCTCCTAGAAGAATTCTATGGGGTATTGGTGCATGCGGACATAAGCGTGCACCAGGCAAGGAAGCGGTCAGCTGATGATACCCTGCATCCACGAAGAGGCAGTGTGTGGCTGAAGCTCACCCACATCTTCAGCAGCATGTCAACCCTGCAGCGGTCAACTTACAGCCCAATGCTCTGCCAGGTCAGACCACGTCACCTACACAGTTAAGCCTCCGCTTCCCTGGTACCTTGGTCTCATTTTTTTCTTCGTCTTTGATCGTATCTGTTTACTTATTTCACATTCTACCCTTGTGTTGTTTTGTTTTACTGCTCTGTGGGATCTTATTCTTTTTGTCAGTTTTGAAATTCTTTCTCTTATATGTTGTGTCCCATAACCGCATCTTTTTTTTGCCATCATAATGTTTTGCAGTTTTGTTCAGGGTAAACTGTTTTGTTGCTGACTTTGCAGTCCTCCTCCCTCTCTCCCTCTGGTCAGTGGCTAATGATGCATGGATGTAATGCTCGTTGGGCTGTCCAAACCTCCTCTTTTTGTACATGTGGTTGAATTGTTTGTCGCTGCACTCCCTTCAAACTTCTGGATTAATCAGCCGCCTTCCAACCCTACTTTGGCATGCTACCATTACTGCACTGTCACTCAGTTTTCTCTCAGCTTTGCTTTTTTGTCAGTTGTGTTTTAGCTATGCTTTTATTCTGCATATTACCATTATACATCTCTGGTGTGTCTTTGCAGTGCATAATCCTAGCAGCTACCATATAAATGGAGGGACACCACTTCCCACAAGTGCTGCCACTTCACTACAGGTGTACACTTGATTGTGCTTGAGAAATTTGGTCCCCATTCTTCCACTGTGGTCTTGCACCATTCTCCCCATAGTCACTTTCTTTTTCCTAATTCATTAGGTCAGCTTTGCCTCGTTGCGCTTTGCCCCAATGTGGCGTCACTGGCTTTCAGCAATCCGAGGATTAAAAAGCTATACAGTAAACACACATGCTAGTGTATCACAGGTGCACGTGTTGTTGTTGTACTCACCATGACACATTCTGTTTGGTAGAGCACTCAGACTGCATCTACATAGTCTATTACTAAAATCTACAGTCCTGCCATTAGAGGGGCATGCAACATTCAAGTTGAGCCGGGTTAACATTTATGAAAGGGGTCTGGTCTAATGCTGTTACATGTAAAGAAGTGGCTCAGCAGAGCATGTTTACAGGAGTGCCAGATTGTGGGTTGAATTACACTGTACTGATGGGCGACTTCAACGTGAAGTCCACGTTTCAGCAGAGCTGAGGGTTCCCTTCACTTGCATGTGGTTCCGTTCCTCCAGTGCGCCGAAACTGCACGCTTGTCACGTGCCGTTTGCAGTTCTTGCGGTGAAACTTCCTCACGCGCGACAGTGCCGCTTGTGAGCAGTGTGATGCGGTAGCGGTGGAGCTCCACCGCATCGTATGATGCCGCTTGTGAGCAGTGTGATGCGGTAGCGGTGGAGCTCCACCGCATCGTATGATGCCGCTTGTGAGCAGTGTGATGCGGTAGCAGTGGAGCTCCACCGCATCTAAACGTGAAGGATGCCATGGAGGTCCTTAGGATTTTGCATTTCTGCTTAGACGCCCCCGAGAGTGTACACGCAAAGAAGCATTGATGAAAACGGGAAAAATAGCTGCTACCCTGCCATTTTTATCTCAAAAGCAGGCACCCATTCCTCAGTCTTTCACTAAATAAATTACCATGATGCAAGCAGTTGCTGAGTTTTTTTGGGGTCATTTGATGATTTGAACTTTCGGGTTAATTGAACATTTTTGTTGGTTATTTGAAGTTTGAGTTAACAAGCTTTTACTGTACACAGCCCTAATCAGTGTGTGATGAAAATCCGTGACTTTTGAAAGGCCAAGGAAACTTGTGAAAATGATCTGAAGGGCCTGTTCGAGATAAGTGATGCCATTGTTCACGCAACAGAGGTTTTTTTTTGCATTATTTTCATGACACCTGTTGTCCATGTTCATGAATTTTTCTTATTGCATCTTTTCTTCTCTGTGCTCTTTTTTTTTCCCTGCTTGTGAATGTTTTGTCATTGCTGTTTCCACAGCGATGATGTCCGTGCTAGTCACTTTTTCAGTATGTATGTTCTGTTCTATGCTTTGGTGTATTTTTTCTTTTTCTCCATTTCAAATGAGGGAGCAACTTTATTGACTGAAGGCTTGAAACTTCAGGTTTTTGCTTACTTTCTTGGCACTGGCCACTTCAGAACACTCAGACTTTTCCCATTAAAGCTTTTGCACACTTAGTTTCTGCTATTGACGCAGATGCAAAAAAGATATCAATTTTCGTATGAAGTGTTCACCACACTGAAAGTTGAGGTGGCCTGCAGTGTTGCTTCCCCAGTGAAATGGGCATGAATTGTAAGCCTCGCTTGTTAATGCTGCACTGTGCTTGATCTCAGAATGGGGGTGGAAACCTGTACTGCCATCCTGAATATGCCCTAACATGCAGTCTCTGCACCTTATATGTTTCAAATGGTGCATGTAACTAACTACTTGCATGCATGACGCAATACATCAAGAGTGAGTTAAATGTATTTTCATCACAAGAGTATTACCGGTTGCATTCTTAACTAAAATTCAGAATGATAGCTCTGTGAGGAATTGGCTAATTGTAGCCAGAGCATACTGTAAAAACTCATAATACAGACCCACATATGAGGTACAATTTGGGGATATCAAGATCGGAAACCAAGTTTTCAAAATATTAGTAAGGAAAGCTTACTGAGAGCGTTTATTTGCACTGCATTTCTTGCTTTAATGGTCATAGTTGTTCGAAGTTTCTTTTGTGAGTGTCCCTTGTCAGATATATCTTTCCACAGATACTTGTCTTCAGTACTGGCAAGTACATTTCTTGAAAGTACGACTGATGGGCTCGTCAGTAATGTTGGTCCAAGTGATCATGTTCAAACTGTAAAACGTGGCTGGAGAGGGCCATTTCAGCTGTCTGGTGACAGTAACTACAAGCTCTCCATACCTCATTCAATCCATGCAGCAGTGCTTGATGTGGTGCCAAGCACTGCTTTTGTGTTCTCAACATGTGAAGTGCAGTTATCCTCCTTCCGATAGCATTGATGTTTGGAGGTCAGCTTGGTGGAGATACTGGAACTGTGGATTTTGGGGTAAAAATTGAATTTATCTGCATTTAAAGGGAAATTTGACATGGAAAATCTGGAAAGAAAGCCTTGTATTATAGGTGGGTTTTTACGGTATTTTGTAAGTGTTCACTTGTCAGTCCAAATCAGTGTTAATTTCATGTGGTATTTAGTTTTGTTAGTTTCATGCTAATTTTTTAAAGCCTTATTATAAAATTCATTGAGGTACGAGTTCATTAAATTTTTCAATGCAGCACATTCAGGCACAGTATTATGGCAAGTTTATACTGTTTTGCTTGTGCATTTGGGGTTTTGAGTTGACATTTTTTTTCTTTTTTCAGGTCCTGTATGATGACAAGTAGGCTGGCTCCTGTCTTGGAAATTTGTTAATGTTTTGACATTTGGCAGTTCGTGAAGTAAAGATTTCATGCCAGCATTGTTTCCTTTTTTCGTTCCTCCAGACAAGCACTTTCATTATACTGAAATAGCAATGGATAGTTCAAGTAGCTGGCACTTCTGTGCCTCTGATGCACAAGATTGAGACATCGGTAAGGTTTTAAAGTACAGTTGTCGACCGAAAATTTGGATCCCTGGTTTTTCGAACATGCAATTTGATTATTTGGCCTTTTTTGTGGCACCAGGACGTGGCCTGTATAAACTCAATGTTAAGAGTGCCTGAAATTCACTACAACTGACTGTTCGATTTTTTGGACACTGTTTGCACTCGCCACCAATACCCAAGCCGCCTTTTTATACGTGCAGTGGAACCTTGCTAATTCAAACTGCAGAGGCGATTGAAAACTTGGTCAGACAAAAGGAAATTCAATCTTAAAGGGAGCCTCTTAAAGTGCAGGGATGAAATACTCCGCGAGTCTGCACATTGAGCCTGTGTGGTTTCGAATTCATACCGTTTTTGAACGTCCACTCCACAAGCTTGGAACAGACACGGGAAGAGGCAGCTGCAAAGTGCGTGGGAGTATGGCCTTGCAGAGATGGCAAGCACAGAAGAAAATGGTGCATTTCAAAGCAAGGTCAGCGTACCCATGGCAAAACTGCACCGAAACCCTGACTTGATTGTAAAACTGTCAACAGCTGGCATTTTGGCATTTTCATTATGGGCAAGACTTTGCTCGTGCAAGCCATTGCAGAATGCATGTTGCATTGATGTCTCTTTTCTCTCTAAGCGCTGGGCCTAATCTGCCTTTTTCACAAGGCCGCTCTGTGCATGCAAGCCTCTTCTGCTCCACTGGTTGAAAACGAAATCGTCAGCTCCTACTGCGCATGTGCAGTTCATGTTATTGACAGATGGCAGCAGCTGTCCATTTGAACCAGGTTGCTCCTGCATCTCCCACAAGCGTTTGCCTTCAACCAGTAGCAGACGAATTTTTGCCACTCCAGAGGGCACAGATCTTGTGAAAAAGGCTGATTGCAAAGGCCAACGTCGATGGAGCACTTGCTTCGACCGTTTGACGGTTCTTATTGTTTCGCCATCTTCACCTTCTTGTTCCAGGCCTTTCGTAATGCTAGCGCAGCAGTTTCACTTCACGATGCGCAGTACATGATGCAGTGTACACGATGCACGGCGAGATTTAATCATGAGGAGCTTCAAAATTTGCACAAAATTACTGTTCCCCTTCTTTTGGCATATTGGCTATAAGTTAAATGATTTTTTCAGTAAAATTCGATTTCTGGTACATTTTTGCATCCCTAGAGAGTCTGAAAAATCAATCGTCAATTATAGTTAAACAGAGTAGACGTATGAAAGCATGTGTTTAGCCTGGTTAGCTCATGATTTTGCTGGGTTGTTTGCACGTCTGACACCGATATTGGACCCAGGTTAGCCCCGATTGAGGATAAGCTGATCTGATCTGTTCACACTGCAGATGGTCGACGACTGTGTGCAGTGCATAGTGCGAGTTGGTTTAACATGAGGCGTGACTGGCTGTGGTGATAGCCTAGTGCTCTCATAGTGGCCTGTGAAGCTGATCTGTTTGTGTCGCTGGGGTTTCGACTCCCAGTCATGAATGTTTAATTTTTTTATTTACATACATACGTAGGTGAAAATGCTCTTGGTTAGTGTTGGTGAGCGTATGAGTGATTTCACACTATGTTTAGCTCGAAAAGTAATCTTTTTGTCAAGATGCATGATGTCTGCCGAAGAACCTGCTGACTGGGAACTCTGTTAGTGGCATTTTCACATACACATTCTCGTGGTTGATCCTGATGCATACTACATCATCATTTTGAATTAATTTATGCCATTTCCAAAAGTGAACCTGACAAATAAGGTAAGTTTAGTGCATGTGAGTGCTATTTGACAGAAACAGTTGTGGAATTTTGTACCTGCTTTTGACCACTTGTTCAGTGGTGGGAATATCGTGGCCATTGGCATAGAAAGAGGGCAGAATTGAGAGACAAATAGAGCAAGTGCTGACAATCTGCTCAAAGCTGTTTCCATTCAGGTTTACATTTTTTGTGTTCGCTTTAGGTCCTTGACCATGCACCGACTCATCCAAGTTAGTATTTTTGACTCATTGCACTGAGCCCGAAACTTGGTGCTGTAAGTTACCATTTTCAATCAAATTGCTCTAGAGCTGTACGTCCATACAATTACAAGCCACAGCAGCTGCAGGCAGTGGATGGGGTAGTCGGGGGTGGAAGTGCTGCGTCAATTGCGCCATGCTGTGCCAATTTGATCTCCTGCGCCAAGCTGTGCCTAAACAGCAATTTACGCCCATTGCAAGTATACTGAGCCAAATTTGGCCGAGTGTTATTGTCGGCTGGGCAACACTGGGCACTCACTACGAAACGGACGCAATCGCATTCGCATTGACAGTTAGGTTCGCTCTTGGAGGAAAGAAAAAACGAGATAAACGGCGCTAAAGGTGGATTCACACGACGGTCCGTTCGCCCGCGGCCCGCGCATTACGTGTTCATGCGTCACCACTTTGAGAGGCGCGCCAACCAGGCCGCGGGCCGACAGTGCGCCTCTCAATGTGCTCACGCATGAGCACGTAGTGCGCGGGCGAACGGACCGTCGTGTGAATCGGCCTTAAAACGGCGTCCTCGCGATAGGCCCGGCTGAGTAGTGGCAGACCGAACCGACAATGGCTCGGTTGTTTAGGATTCCGGGCACCTTGTCCTGGAAAGCGACCGCCAGTGCGAATGGGACGGGTAAACGGCGCGCGAATATAATTTGATTTACCGGAGCTAATTTAACAAACGAATTACGAACTTCTTACACGTGGAGCTGCCAGGGTATGGACACCAGGCTTACTACCTGTCGTGCGAGGTACCGTCGTGCTCGTACCCTGCACGCAGTTGACGTTTCTTGGGCTTGGCCTGGCCAGTTACGGTGTTACATTTTCACAGCGGTGCGGCCGCCGCCGTCTCGCTACTCGCACCTTCCACAGCCGTACACGGCAACGCGTTCGCGCTGATTTTCCCCAGGCTGCCTTGCGTGCACCCTCGTGCATGCTAGTGCATTTTTTTTTTTCATTTACGCTTGGGTAATAAATCCTTGGTGCGCATTTACGCGAGGGCGCAAATTATGTACCTTCGTGTTGGTTTGGCTGCGACAATTTTCCGAATTTTAAAATCCACCTTTTGGCGGGTATTGATTTTTTTTTCGGTGCTGACATAGTATATTCGAGATTCTGCTGCACTCTTTTGACGGTTTTGACGAACTGTCGCCATTATGTTTTTTTTTCTGAACTGAAATTGATAACAGCTAATTTACTGCAACTACTGTTGGTAGTAGCTGCCACATGTCTATTTTTTTATGAACTCTAGCAAATATCTTCAGAACAATTACACTCCTTTTAAAGAATTCTGGCCTGTAGGATTGATGATCAATATTTATGAAGTTTTCGGACGAGTTGCAAACAAAATTGCTCTCAGCCGCATTTAAATTTGTACAACATGAACTGGTGGGCGAGTTGGTCTGACATATCTAGTGAAGCAGCGCAACGGCACAAGGCCAAGGGAAGAAGAGGACAAAGACAGCGCTGAACTGACAACAAATGTTTATTCCGGATGCAATCAGCATATATATACTTCAGCACCTTCTATAAGGTGCTGAAGTATATATATGCTGATTGCATGCGGAATAAACATTTGTTGTCAGTTCAGCGCTGTTTGTCCTCTTCTTCCCTTGGCCTTGTGCCGTTGCGCTGCTTCACTAGATACGCATTTAAATGTCGCCTGTCTGCTCCAAAAGTGCTCCGAAATAGCCTACAAATTGCTTCAAACCTGCTCCAAAATGGGACTTTTGCTGCTCCAAAGCTGCTCCAAAATAAGACTTTTGCTGCTCCCGTGCCTGCTCCAAAAAGCTGGAGCCTGCTTCCACCCCTGGGTAGTTCACAGGAGTTGTTAACTGGTGGGTCTGGTCTTGCATGTTTGGTTTTAAAGTTGCATATCTGCTGTTGGTACCTTTGTTGTCGGGTAGTAAGGTTTTACCTGGATTCTACACATCAAAACCATAAAAGATGACTTCATAAGCCGCATTTGCGTGAATGCGACAGGAATAGACTAGTCTCCTTTTTGAGGGAAAGTGCAAAAAGGTAGAAGACATTCACAACAGTGCTTGAAACACGGACTGGCATACAAGGTCTGCACGTGTCCAACAACAAAAACAACACTGCCTTGAGGAAGATAACACTAGACGCGTCCTAAATTGCACTATCAATCAAGGTGGGCACCCTTGAGGAATTAAAGTTCATTCTGTGACACCATTACAGAAGGCTTATGCAAGTGTTTCCAGAGTGGACCTTTTCACAAATTTCGCCGCGCAAAGCACTCTGGGAAAACTGAACAAAGCTTGGCCAGATCTGTGCATGGGCCCATAGAAGGGCTGAGTCACGAGCTAATACAGGCTGTGGCGTCCGGCACCAGTTTAGATATGTCTCGTGTGCCATTGGCGTAGTATACAGCATTCTGCTGACGTGTGGAAAAACATACATAGGCCAAACGGGCAGGTTCATCAATAGGCGATTACGGGAGCATTTTCGTTCCCTCTTAAGTTGGCCTTTCAGGAACTTAGCCAAGCATTGCCATTCATGCCAAGGATGTTTGCCTCTCCTTGACAAGGTGGTGGTGCTGTTCAGGCATCGAGGTGGTGACCCGAGAGCTCGCAGAAGCGTATCGAAAGGAGGAGACTCGTGTGTTAGTACCACCACCATGAATCTGCATGATAAGGAATTCGCGTTCATTGACACGTTTGCAGATTGACCATATCCACGTGATGTGCAGAATAGCGATATTTTTGTTGGACACGTGTGCATTAGTTCACGCCTTGTATGCCGGTTCCGTTTGTTTTTTTGAAGATGTATATATACACACTCCTTCCCGTAATAAATTTCAGTTGAAGTCAGCACTTTTGTCTATACTCCCCTTTTGTCTGTGTTTCCTGTCCTGTTGTGAATAATGAATATGTACAAACTCGCCCAACTTTTTTCACCCATCGGTAGATGACAGTCAAAATATGGACGAGTCTACTTATGTTGCATTCATGTAAACATGGCTATAAAAACTTTATAATAAAGGGACCTTGAAAATGCAGCGTGCTTTTGCGAAAATATGAAGGAACAGTGCAGAATCTACCACGTGCCATAAACCTGCCACCGAGCGGTGTTTTTATTTCTTGTTGATCAATTCACACCCCTTATCCAGGGAGTGGCCTCACCTTATTAACATGGATACTCACTGAACGTCTTGCTGCCATACATTTATTTTTCCTTTGTGCTGCCATCGATATGCACTGCCTGCTAATGGCATCCTGCTGCAGCAATATTGTTTTTCAGGGTTGCCTTAAGGTGATTGAATATTTTCGCAATGCTCGCTCAAAAGTGGGCAGGTATAGCACAGGCACGGTATGAATGAGAGATAGTTGCTGCTACCTGCAGGTATATAATTGCTTCTACATTCGTTGTTATTCCAAGGCTCTTAGGAGGGCTCCCACGAAACACAAAAAGCGCTAATAGACGTCTAAAAAAAGTATCGGAAAAAAAAGCTTGACATCTAGAAGAAGTTTCATCTAAGCAGTGTTTTAGACTTAGATGTTTACTAGCCCTCTATTAGCTCTGCTAACGCTACGCTTGTATACGGCTAGAAAACTTCTGAGGTAGAACTTCTAGAATTTTTTTAGACGTTCCTTTTTTTCCCGAAATGAGTGCCTGTAATATCTTACGCATTTCAAGACTGATTTTTAGTGCTGCCTTTAAACCCTCTAAAGCTTTAAAAATACACTCAAAAATGAACTCAAAGCTGATTTGCAATGACCCGAACAATAAGCCCACATTACAAGGGATGTATGGCTGTAGTAATGAGCCATAAATGCATGTGCTAGCACAGTTTTCAGTCACTGCGTTACTCTTTATTGAATCCAGTGCATACACCCACGCAAAAAAAAAGAAAGGGACCAGGAAATTAATGTTAGAAGCCATGGAGGAGGTAGCTTCACTGGGTTGGCTGACATTACAACATTACACTTGGATGGCGGGAAAGTGTCGAGCAGCAACCAATTGTTAAATCAAAAATTCATTCGGCCCCAGGCCTTGTTCACAACGGATGCGTTGATGATCAAGTTGCTGTGATGTGGACGGCAATGAAGAGCTCGCTAGGTGTTCCAAACATCGCTTTTCTTGCAAGGAGAATGCCAACTAGACGGTAACAAGGGGAAGTCAAATGCAGCTCTGTTCAGCAGCCTGCAGAAGTGAAAAATATTAGAGTAACCAAAAGCACAGTCAGTCAGGTGCATGTAGAATGGCCAATGAGGAGTCGGAAGCAAATAAGACCAGGAAATGGCAAGGAGTGACAGCACAGGCAATAAAATAAGCTAACCAAAAACGTATATGCATATGATGTCATTGCAAGCGGCATTTCAGCAGAGTGCTACGGCTCACCATAAACTCAAGTCAATCACTGGAGGCCTTTAACAAAAGCAAAATTCAAACAGCGTGCATGGACACCGAAAGCCAAGCAGTCAATAGCAAGTGCACTGCCTTACTGTGATGCACACTGTACTCACAGAACCTCCTAAGCTGCATCTTGCAAACAGGCTCTCTTACCTGCAAGATGTGGCTGAATCAAAAGTGGTTGATGGTTGACATCTTGCACCGTCGCACGAAAACATAGCAGAGATGCTGCTGTCCTGGTAATACCTGCATCACTTCAGTATACACCAGAGATGGGTTAAATCTTGGACCTTTCCTTGACAGCCACACAGGGGCACATCTGAAAGATAAGACAAACAAAAGTGTGTGTGTATAAGGTTCCTAACACTGCATTGCCAAACAAGCCCTCTCTAATCTGTACGATGAAGCTCAAACAGCGGGCAAGAGATTACTTACACCACTGCACAAGAAGCATTTATCCAGATTCCCACCTCAGAACTGAAACAATCTCCAGGCCAAGTTTTCTGAACAACCAAGTACAAGGTGCTGCGATTAATTTGCGTGAAACTAGACCAGGTCCTTGCTCCTCCTGCCAACAGTTGGGGTTCTAAAGGACAAACAAATAATGGGGCTTGTGGAATGAACATTAGCAAAGAGCCTAGACCTATACAAGAAATCATGAAGTGAAAGAAAAGGTGTCAGCTGCAAAGTGTGCTTGCCAAAAATTGAGAATTTGAGCAGGCAAGGAGGTCCTCTGAAAACCACTGTTGAACAGCCTGTACCCAAAACGAAATGCACACAGTGAAGCAGGGACAACGCCAGCTGTGCACGGCGCAATGGTTTTCCAAAAAATAAAAGCTGCCATGCCTGCAAAGAGCCGTAGTACTTCACTGCACTGTCAAACAGCCTGCACACATACAGAGCAGCACCACTGAGTAAACTACCTTTGTGCCGGGGCTCTCAATCGTAATGAAATAAAAGCTTAACGCAGTTAAGATAACCAAAAACTGAAGGCACAGCGCACGAAGGACAGGACAGGTCCTTCGTGCGCTGTGCCTTCAGTTTTAACAATGTACCGACTAGCCCAAACAAATACCTTAGTGAAGATAACCATTTTAACGCGAGTTTCACTGACGGCAATCACAGCAAGAATTAGAGCACACAGGTGGCCAGATGAGAGTCCATGGCAAGAATAAAACCGTGCCAGAATGCAATAGAGCACAGACTTTAATCAGTGTCTAGGAAAAAATTCGCGCCTTATCAACGTACGCTTAAACAAAGCTGGTTGATTTGAAGCTTTGTCACATTCACCTTGTCACCGCCTTGGTAAAGAAAGCAACTCGCATGCGAGAGCAGCCTAGCTGTATCCACTTAACAAAAGCTCAAATAGCACTTTGGTATGTAAAGAACTGGCTGATACTGTTTTGTGATTTGTAAACCAAAGGAGTGGCACACTAGCCGACCGTTCAATCAGGCGCGTTAGAGGCTTAGCTAAAGCAAGGCCGACACTTTCACCACAGAAAAGAGATGGAAGGCTACTTGCTTTTGCGGAAAACGAGGTTCACATCTCAGTGCAACACTGGTAGTAAACGATACCGCAGAAAAAGGGGAAACTGCGAACTGCAGCGGTGTGAAATGCCAACCAGCGCGGAAAAAAGTGCGCAGCGAAACGCACAACGTACGCAGCATCCACTTCGCGCGCGTAGCTATCGCTAGCCTCTGCAACGCCGAATCATGCCGAATGGCCAAATGAAGTACTAAATTCCTAAACGTAAAAATAAACAAATCATCAAAGAACAAAAAAAACTGAATCTAATACTTTCATGTAAAACTAAGCACTTGTAGCTTGCACTAAGATTTATTTCTGCTTGAAACGGTTAAAACCACTTTGGCAAACTAGCCTGCATCGCCACCGTGCGGAGCAACACCAAGCAGCAAGCTGCGGCGTGACTCAAGAAAGATTATTGCCTCCAAGATCTGCCGACACGATAGCGCGCGGGTGATAAGCGCGCGAGTGATAAGCGCGCGAGCGAGCTCGGCGAAGGCGGCGGGAAGGCGGTGAAGGCAGCGTACGCTGCGCCTGTCAATCCGCGTGCTGCCGCCAGCTAGCCGAGGCGTAACAGAGGCGTTCGCAACATGAAGCAAATTTTTTCGCTCGCGTAACTACCGTCGGCTTTCGGGGCCATTATATGTTACCTAAATCCAGCCTTACGAGTGGCGGGTTAGCTGCACTCGATGTGGAACGTGATTCGGGCTCTGTAGGAGAAAACGCGCTTTCAGTGTTCGAATACAAAGAGCGGTCTTTGCACCGGCGCGCCTGCTCTTCGAAACGTCAAGCAGGAGAGCCATCTAATTTATGTGCCAGCATGTTTAATCCACGGCGGCAACTCTCTGCTGATTGCTAGGCGCGTCTCCTTGACGTGGTCTCAAGTTCCATGTGTTAGAAACAAGTCTAGAAAACATCTGACTGCAGATGTTTCACAGAAGTTTCACAGCAAACATCTGACTGCAGATGTTTCAGAGACGTCGCAGAGGAAACTTCTTCTTGTCGACATCTATGAGACGTTTGAACGCAGCGCAAGACGTTTGTAGTCATTTGGAGCTGTTCCGAGACGTTTGTAAGACGTTTTGTGTTTCGTGGCCTGGCTTTGGCACTCCAGTGAATTAAAATGATGAAGCAGCTATTATATGTGTTTTTTCATGCCTTACATAGAAACCATCGTTAGGCTGTTGAAACCGAAACAGCACGACAAAAAAATCAATAAATATTTAGCGCTCGTAGGCGAATAAACCTCATGCTGATTCATGCATAGTAGTATCTTATTTACTTTCATGAGACTGCTGGCTTTATTGCAAAGCCTTAAAGGGTCCTTGAAAAGGTGGCCATGTAGGCAAAGAAAAGTCGAAATACTGATAGACATTGAATGATCCATCATCCTACCGCAAAAATTTTTGATGTACCTTGTGTGGAACCAGAGATAATGGCTATTAAAAATGACCACCAGCCTTTTTCCTCTCCACTGGTATACCAGAGCGAACCATAAAAAAATAAGATTACAGGCCGGGACCACGTTCCGCCCACAAATACGTCATCGACGAGATTGGTTTGTTTACTTCCGGTTGACGTGCTCTTTCGTTCGCTCGCTTTCCCGCTGTCTGCTGTGTTCACCTGTGTCTCGCAACCGTCGCTGCGGCTTCTCGAACTATGGACCCCGAGCTGAAGGAATGACTTTTGCGGATGAGTGCCGAAATGGGATTTCAGCCTTAAGGTGGGGACACATGTGCGAAAAGTGTGCGATTAGCTGCGGTGCGCCGTTGCGAACGTCGTCGCAACGACCAATCGCAGCTCGTCGCCTGCGTCCAACCTGCTGAATGTCAACGGCGAACCGCGCGCGGCAAGCGCAACGAGAGGCGAGAGCCAATACGAGCGCGGAGAGCGGCAGCGTCATGATGTACAGCGCGCTCGGGGTCGAGCCACGCCGGCGACTGAAAAGCGCGCTAGTATTTTTTGTTCTCGTCGATAGCAAGCCCTGGGGTAGATGCATGTCAAAAATGCATCATTTCTGACGATCGTTGGCCAATACCGAGTTGCTGGTAAAAGTGATGACTGCGATAGAAGCAAATTTCATCCCACAGCCACTTTGGTGCTGCTGCTACTTGGTGCGGTTCGCCTGCCGTCTGCTAGTTCCGTTGCTGAAGGCGTCGTGGGAATCGAACATATCTTTTATTGCGGGACGAGTTCTCAGTAAAGCGATGTGAATGGTAGGCCTTTTTATTATAGCGCAGGGGACTTTCGAAGCGCCGTCAGCTGCGACTTCGATGTGAAACCAGTTAGGCCTAGCGACGACTAGGGCAGCCTGGCACCAGCGTGCAGTTCGTCACACGCAGCGTTGCCGCAGGTGGTGTCTCTGCCGTAAGATCCATTTTTGAATAGGCATATTGTCGCTGCTCGAATCTAGGAAGCATCCTCTCTGGTGTCATGGCTGTTTTGTATTTTCTTGCTCGAACGTGAGGTACGCCGAGCATGCCAGCCAGCCTGGATCCCGTCTTCCGGCGTCATAAAAACGAGCTAAAGTCTGTTCTTGATGTAAATAATAAACCCTGGAATAAGAAATGTGAAAAATGTGTAATTTTTGAGGATCGCTGACCAATACTGAGCTGCTGGTAAAGGTAATGACTGTGATACGGGCAAACTTCTTGCCACAACCGCCTTGCAGCTGCCGCTGGCCCGACGTTCGGGTCCGGCTCACCTGGTGCCCGCTCGCTTTGCTTCTAAAGGCGTCGCGGAAAGTGACCATACTATTACTTTATTGTGAGATGATGCGGTTGACTGTAGAGCGATGTGTAGAGTAAGCCTTTTTATTATAGCTCAGGCGACTTCCGAAGCGCCGGCCGCTGCGGCTTCGATGCGAAAGAGGCTAAGGCCTAGCGACGACCACGGCAGCAGCAGAGCTCGTCGCACGGAGCGCCCGCGAGCGGTGCCGTTGCCGAAAGCTCGCAACATATAAGCAGGCATGCTTTGTCGCTGCTCGAGCAGTCTTTCTGATAACAAGGCGATCTTGTCTTTTCTTGTGATATTTGTAAACCATCCCAAGCAGCGCTCAGGCACTGCTGCACGGCAGCAAAGTGCGACACCGGTTGTGGGCGGAGCTTGGGTAGAGTGGTGCAGCGATGCTCACCACTCCGTGTGTCCCTGCTTGCAGTGGGGCGGCAGTTCGCAAGCGACGATCGGTGCGGCGCGTCGGCCAAGTTTATAAGGACATGCCGTTCAGAAATATGGCGCTGAATCCTGACGACGACAGCTCGCTCGCTTCCATCTTTCGGCAGACAGTGCCGAAGGGCAACATCTTGCCGAACCCTGCCTTTGAAACCAAGGGCACAGCACGGCCGATTCATTTTCATTGCACATGCGACGGAGGTCACGACAGAAATCAGTAGTGCGGTGACTCCAAATCGCACCTCGATTCGATTCGGCGGCGGCGCCGGTGGAGTGACACAAGCGGTACGAGCAGACAACATTGTAAACCGGAAGTGCAGTACTAATTTCTGACATCCAACACAAAATAACCACGTAAACATGCATATAAACGACAACTCTCCTTGCTGAAATGCGAAATATTTCCGAAAAGAGTAAGAATGCGAAGTATCTAGAGCTTTTAGTTTGTTAAATGCGTGATTTCACGTTGCCACCTCGAACCAGTGATAGTCCTGCGCTGGGGACGTGAAGAGTACTAAAATGACGTAATGAGTACGGATTCGGGCGGAAGTTCACCGCCGCTGGTCGCCGCGAGGCTCGGGAGCGGTAGTTTTTGAAAATGTATTGTAAATTATCAGCTGGCTTTTGATGTATTTTACGCGGCATGAACGTTCGGTGGCCTACGCTCTACATAATGCAAGCATTTTTTTTCCAACCTCAGACACCCCTTTCTGGGGCCCTTTAAGCAGGCGTGGGGTCTAAAATACACTTTGTCGAGAAGAAACTACACAATACAGAGGAAATGAACGAGAAAAAGAACATACAATATTAGATGACACCTTCGTCAAAATGAGCTGTGAGGGAAAGAAAAAAAATGTTGAATGCTGAAAGGATGAATTAAGCAAAGACATGAAACTCCACAGTAGAAGCCTCTACAATATTTGCTTTCAGAACATTCCATTCCCACAGTATGGGGAAAAAAATTCTTGTTTCAGTGCAGCATGAGTACTTCACTTGTAAAGAATGGTAGGATCATGTTGAACGACTCGGGACGAGCTCAAGGTACTTGCTGCTGTTAATTCCCAACTTGTGAACAATCATAAACATGTACTTAAGCCTCGTGGTATCTCCTGAGCTGCAGACTCCAAATTTCCTTTTTCAAGTAGTTGGTATGGGGCATCTGCCAGATGTATGAATTAAAAATAAATCGCACTGACTTTGAATATTTTCTAGTGTTCTGATGTTTTCCTTAGTATAAGGGTCCCACACAACAGAGGCATATTCTATAACAGGTTGGATAAAGGTTTTGTATGCTGGTAACTTGATTTCCTGCGTGAAGTACCGTAGAGACCTTATATAGTCAGGTTTTTTCACACCTTTTTTCAAATTTCAGTAATGTTTGTTCCACTGTAGATCAGAGCTAATCGTTAATCCCAAGTACTTGTAGCTATCCACAGTAGACAGAGGACGACTATTAATAGTATACGCAAAATTTAATGGATGCTTCCGTGTGGTAGACATTGAAACTTTTAGTTTTAATGCTCATCTGCCACGTTGAGCACCAGTCATGAATTTTAGCCGAGGCGTCATTAAGCAAAAGCTGGTCAGCAGGAGTCCGTACTTCATGATATAGTACATAATTGTCAGCAAACAGCTTGATTTTGACAGGAATTTCTTTAACAATGTCATTTGTAAAACTTGAACAATGGCCCGAGATCCGCCATGGTGGCTCAGTGGTAAGGCGCTCGTCTATCGAGCTGGAGTACCCGGGTTCGAACCCGACCGCGGCGGCCGCGTTTCGATGGAGGCGAAACACAAGAGGTGCCCGTGTGCTGTGCGATGTCGGTGCGCGTTACAGATCCCCAAGTGGTCGAAATTATTCCGGAGACCTCCACTACGGCACCTCTTTCTCTTCTTTCACTCCTACCTTCCTTCCCTTATGGCGCGGTTCAGGTGTCCGCCGAGATATGTGGGACAGATACTGCACCATTTTCTTTCCTCAAAAACCAATTTACCAACAATGGCCCAAGTACTGAGCGTTGTGGGATACAAGAGCTTACCAAAGCTGGGCTCGAACATGCAATGCTGATTGATATGGACTTAGATAGAGATGATAGGTACACCTGTACCCACACCAATAGTAAATCATTTTTCAATGTATTCTTTATTTTTAGCAAAACTTTTTGTGTGAGATGCAGTCAAATGCTTTTACGGGATTGGTTTCCAGGAAGGCTATGCCCAAAAAGTATGTTCTAAGTATTTTTGAAGTACGCAATAAAGATATTGGCCTATATGAGCTAAGTAAAGAATTTTCAGTTTTGGGAATGGGAATAATTTTTCCGTGCTTTCAGTCCTGTGGAAGCACGGCGCTTAACAGAGACCTCTTAATATGAGCGTTAAGTACTTGGAACACCATTTGGCATATCTCACAAGAAACTTATTGGTATGTCAATTCCCGGCGTCTTTTTTTGCATCATAATTGAGAAGCAGAGAGAAAACACCCTCTTCAGTTAGAAATATCAGTAATAGGTGGACAAGCTGAGTTAGTGAGGCTTTCTACCATCGTGCGTAAACACAGTACAAAAAAAAACGGTTGAAAGATTAAGCAATTTGTGTCGCATCAGTAATCAGTTTGCTGTCAGACTACCCTGTACACAGGTTTCTTTGATAACGGCCAGAACATTGCTGGGGACGAAACAAGAAAGTTTTTCATGGATAGGCTAAAGTGATACTCTCTTCTTTTTTGATGCTTTGTTTTAAGTTCAAGCTCATATCAGACAGTTTAGCTGCATCAACTGCTGACTGGCTTCGCCGAAATTTTTTGCGAACTCTTAATCTTTCGTCCCATGTGTACAACTTCCCTCATCATCCAAGGGCTGCTGGTGCATAGAGTAATTAATTACCTGGGTAGGCACGAAATGCAATTTAGAACAAGGTTCTTAAAGAAAACCAAGGTTTTCTGCCAGATTTTCTATCATTAGCATGCCAGAAGTTCGGCACAACACACTTTTTATTTTTTGGAAGAAGTAATGGAATGCTTAAAGATACCATAACGTGGCCTGATATGCCTTCGAAATAGTGAAGCACAGGACTATGAAAGATCAAGAATGAATTTCTTATCCTTTTGTATATGTGTTGCTTGCTTTACTAATTGAGTTAAATCCTTATCAAGTACAATGTCTATGAGAAGTTTGGCTGATGTGCAAAGCAGCTCTGGAAATTGTCCCAATCGATGAGTGGCATGTTAGTCTTCAGCCAACAGTACATTACTCCCCGCCACGATGGCTCAGTGGTTACGGCGCTCGGCTGCTGGCCTGAAAGACGCGGGTTCGATCCCGGCCGCGGCGGCCAAATTTCGACGAAGGCAATTCCAGAGGCCCGTGTACTGTGCGATGTCAGTGCACGTTAAAGAACCTGAGGTGGTCGAAATTTCTGGAGCCCTTCACTACAGCGTCCCTCATAGCCTGAGCCACTTTGGGACGTTAAACCCCAGTAAACCAAACAGTACATTACTTGATTGTGCTTTCATAGTACATAAGAATTCATTAAATTTCTCAACACCGTCACTGCATGGTGGGCAGGAAAACGCACCAAGACAGTTCATAATTAGTTTGCAAAGGACACATTCAATTCCTTGTATGTCAGGCAGCCTGATTACTTGGAAAGATTCTCGAAAAAGAATTGCAACACCACCACTGCGAGAAGTCCTCTCTTCTGTATCCTGGTGGTGTAATTCGTCAGATATCAGAGTGCAGCCAGGTTTCGGTGCTTATAATGATTCGGTTTATGTGCCACTGCTATGCTTTACAAATCCTCAGACTTGTTCACAATGCTCTGGTGCATTAAACTGAATGCATCTTAGCGATTTATTCTGACTGCTTTCGATTCATTATTCACTGTTTTTTAATCCGGCTGCTACACTTCGGGATTCTTTGCTAGCATCATCCCAAATGAACAGATCTTCACCAGTTTTTATCTTGTAGACTAGCTTAACCTTCTGACCCACTTTTTGAATCTTTGCGGCTCTTTCCCAGAGATTCTTCCATATCTGCCGTGTGGTATGCGAAAAGTCTTCTGAAATAGAGTAGTCGGTGTCTTTTAGTTTCGAGCAGTTTTCCAGTATGTTAGCTTTCTCATGATGATCCATTAGCTTGATAATAACAGATCGATGCCTGTTAGGTTGCTTGCGACCGCATCATTGTAAAGAAAACATGCCACCAAAATTAGGTGTCTATACTCCTTTAAGATGCGCCACTGCTCTTCTGTGGCAGGTGCTGACATCAGTGGGACTTCGGGTTGCTTGGGCAACGGTGCGACCCAGGTTGCTCTTGACCAGCCTCTTACGGTAAAATGAGGTGCCACCGGATACAGTGTACAGGTTGCTAGGTATATATTGTAACATAGTCGTGATTGCAGTCCGGCGAATACAAAAACAGCGAGAATGTCTTCTAAATGAAACTCTTTATTTAGGCTGACTTGCGCCCGCAACGAACTCAATCACTCGGCGGCGGCGTAGCAGCTAGCGTGCTCAGCGGTCGTGGAACGGAATGCCTGCCAAGGTCAATTGAAATAGGTCGCGAAGCCGGAGCTTGAATGCGGTCCAGAACCAAGTGCTAGCGACATCAAATTAGTGGTGGAACTAAAGCGGCAAAATGAAATGAGTGGACAAACACGACTAGAAGAGGAAAATAATTAGGACATATTTTGTGTTTCAAAACCATTCGAAAACAATTGCAGTGATTCCTTTTTAAAATGTTTTAGTTGTGTGCATTTTGTTATAGTGTCTTCGACTGGTCGTTTCAGATCGCTCTAGAGCGCTCTGAGATGCAGCCGCATGTTCGGCTGGTCGAAATCAAACGCTCTGACTGCATTCGGCTGGTTCTTTCAGAGCGCCTGCCTCCAACTCGGAGAGCTCTCAGGCGCTCCGAGAAAAAAGTCGGAGCGGCCCAGAGATGTATTCACGTGACAGAGCCACTTCCGCCGTCGTTGCTGCCGTTGACACCAGCGGCAGCGGCGGCGCCACGGCGGTGTGGCGGTTCCGGAAGTTACGTCTTTTTTCTGCTCCCTGCGCTTTCGCTCTGAAAACTTGCAGACCATTCGGCTTGACCGGTCTCGCTATGCGCTCGAAGCTAGAGCGGCTCTCACTTTGCCAAATCCGAACGGGATCGTGGGAGGGACCAGTCGAAGACACCATTAGAAAGTATAGCGCTTGCTTTGTAAAAATTTTTATGACAGCGTTCGCTCAGAGCAGCGGCAATGGCAGCGGGACGATGCCAAGGTTGACGGTGCTCTGATGTCATACCCTTGTCATATCTTTTGACCATTCTGCTTGCTTTTGTTTGAAACTCGATTCTGCTAGCCCTACTTTTTCCTCTTTGCTTGTTGCTCGAGTTCTTGGTGCGCATCGTTCGTGTACAGTTGCCGCTTTTCCCTTTTGCCAGCGCTTCTGTGTAGTTTCGTTCGGTTGGGTGCGGTTCTGTCGCTTTTGCCCCAAAAGGGCATCGTCTGTGGCCGTGGGGCCCCCGTACGCAAAAAAGAGGTGTGCAGTTGCACGATGTGCGAGCGATAACCTGTCTGGCGGCGTCACATTTCATCGCTTCAGCGCTACACCTGCGACATTCAGCGCGACACCTGAGGCGAGGACGAAGGAAAAAGGCACAACGAGAACTGACTACCTAAAAATAGCGTTGGTGGTCGGCACTCGTCGTGTCTTCTTTCTTCGTTCTCGTGTCGGGTGTCGCGCTGAAGCGTCGCGGCGTTCAGCAGTTTATTTTTCCCGCGAAGCAGCAGGTGACGCTGACGTCACGAATATGACGTCACTAAAACACGTGACTTCAACGTCGCGTTTTTGTTTTAATTATGACGTCACTTTTTAGTTGTCCACGCATTTCGAAGACTGCACTGGCTGCGCACCATGAGCCGCCATGTTTTGAACGTATGGGCTTCTATGCAGCCTACGCTACCATAGTACATCTACCTTGTGCCTGCCGCTCTCGGCTGTGCTCTTTTTAAAGCTGACAGCGAAAATTCGAGATAAAGCTTGGAAAGTTACTAGAACATTCTGGTGCAAAGTAGAATCTGCTCCGCCTAGATGCGATCAATCAAGATACATCTAGGCGCGTCCTGCGTCACAAACGAAGCGATAAAGCGGCGTGTCGGCAGCGTTGAAGCATGAACAAACAATACAAAGATTCGCGGCATTCCCTCTCAAAGAAGCATCGACTCGATGTGGCTACAAACAATTAAAAACGGACTGTGCAAAAATAAACACCAAATGTGGAAACACTGCATCCTTTAGCATGCATGATAGGGCTTTAGGTGGACGACATGGACTACTTCTGGTCGTGCGCGGCATCGCTGGGATGCAGTCATTTGGTCAAGGACAACTTCATAGTCGATTTCACCTAGCCGACGAATAACCTTGTACGGGCCGAAATAGCGGCGCAAAAGCTTTTCACTCAATCCTCGGCGGTGAATGGGAAACCCAGACTCGATCTCCTGGCTTGTATTCCGCGTTGCGTCTCCGTAGGTTGTAGCGTCTGGCGTCGGTTCGCTGCTGTACTTTGATCCTTAATTGGGCAAGTCTTCGGGCTTCTTCACGTTGAAGGTAGGCGGCGACGTCGATGTTATCTTCCTCGGTAACATTGGGCAGCATGGCGTCTAGCATGGTCGTGGCCTCCCTACCATGGACGAGCCTAAAAGGCGTTATCTGGGTGGTCCTGCACTGCGGTGTTGTAGGCAAAGACGACGTAAGGCAGGATGACCTCCCTGGTATTGTGTTCGGCATTGGTATACATGGCGAGCATATTGGCGCTGGTTTTGTTGAGGCGCTCGCAGTCCGTTGGTCTGCGGGTGTATGCAGTTGTCCTCCAGTGGCTGGTTTGGCTGCAACGCAGGATGGCTTGCGTCAGTTCCGCCGTGAATGCTGTTCCTCTGTCAGTGATGAGCACATCGGGGGCGCCATGCTGCAGAAGAAAGTACTTCACGAAAAATTTGGCGACTCCTGCTGCTGTTTTGTTAGGTAGCCTCGGCGTAGCGGGTCAGGTAGTCGGTCGCTGTAATGATCCACTTATTTCCAGACGTTGATTTCGGGAAAGGGCCAAGCAAGTCCATGCTGGTCTGCTCAAAGGGCCTTGAGGGGTGTTCAATGGGGTTCACAAATCCTGCTGGTCGGGTTGGAGGGGTCTTTCGTCCCTGACAATCTCGGCAGTTTTTCACATAATGTGCGACATCGGCAGACAGTCGGGGCCACCCAGACAACGCTGAGGCATCCTGAAAATGTCCTCGGGATGCCTCCACTAGAATGTTTTGTTGTCCTCAGGACGTCCTTCAATGATCCTCAAATGGGTCTCAACAAGTCATTTTGTCCGGCCCCAGTACGTTTTGAGAACATCCTTAAAAGGGCACCCTAGGCCTTTTGTAGTACATTTTCAGGCCATTTGTCTGAATTTAGGACATGCTCAGGATGTCCTAAAAAGGGCAACAAAGGACTAATTTAGTACATATTGAGGACACCACATTGAAGGCCTCACTGCAGTTCACACAGCATTATGAACTGTTCCTCATATTTAAGCTCCATTACATGTACAGCTACACCTAACTGCCCCTTGAACAATAACAGCTGCCACTGTACAGCTTGGCTATAGCTTCCTATATTAGCTGTCTAAATTTCCACATGCAGATGAAGTGTGCAATGCAGGAAACTGGCAGCAAGTTCTAGCATACACAGTGCCAGAAAAGATCAGGTCTAAGTGCTGTCCTCAATAAACTGGCTAAGATGAGTTTCAGACAGATGAGTTTACTGCTTGGAAAGGCAGAGAGGCCAGCCGGAAAGTTGAATATCTGGCCTGCTGCTCTGCGCTGGGGAAGGGGAAGAGAAGAGTGTCATGATGGGAGATTGAGCAACCTCAGTAGAATGCACGTAATGCATCAGTTCAGTTAGTATAGAAACACTAGCAGGAACAACACAAAAATAATACTTCATAAATATTTATGTTTACACTTGACTACAATGCTCATTTCGTGCTTCAGAGAAAATTCCAATTCTTCAGCTTGGTGAATCTCGGTGTCTTGACCTAAAAGAATCAATCTTGGTAAAAGCAATACACCTCGAGGCCAACATTAGCAGCTTCTGCTTTTTGTATTTTACTACATATGTGCAAAGCGTTCGCACAATTAAAAATATATAATGCCTTTAATAGCATCCTGAATTCTTGTTTAGTAAAGCCAGAATTTTTTTCATGTTGGATACATGCACATAATACTTAAGTTCCTACAGTAACTACAAACAAGTTAAAGAAGCAATTTCACCTGGAAAGATACCCCTCCCCTTTACGCAATTTGTTGAATCGAATGATCTGGCCACAGAATAAACAGAACTTTTCATTTACAGTCTTAGTAGATGTGATAACGGTTCTTAAACACATTTCATTTCGTATTAACATCTTAGAGAGAGGATATATAAAGTGGTAGGGACAGCAGTATTGGTGAAAAGTGGCAGACATATCTCTTGCTAGGCCAACCAGTGCGTCTCAAAATGCTACGATACAAAGTTATCAATGCTTTCAAGATATTTCCTGGATACTTGCGGTATACAGCAGTAACATGCTATTGCTTCTGCTCCAACAGCAGCTACAGTACAACTTACTATTGCTGTGAACACGGACTTCCTTCGAATGCAGTTTGCGAAGCCTCTCTGCAGCATGACTTTCAACAGCGATGTCACCGCGGCGTGAGATGACTGTGATTTCACTGTCCAGATCTGTAGCTTCTGCCTGAATTCTGTGATGTCATCAGCATCACTTACGCCGCCTTCCGTGGAAGTGCCGTTCATACAATTCAGAAGCCTGCTGTCATTGGAGTTGGGTGCAGGAAGCATGTCAACACCGTCCACGCCGGGAATACCTTCCGCAGCTTCCCAGCCCCACGCCGACCTATCACTGACGGAGCATGATGAGCAGGCTGCCTTGACACCACAGTGCTTGTAACTGTCCGATGACACACTAGAAGCCACTTCTAGACTGTCTGTCCCAAGTTCGCTTGACAAGTGCCTGTTCTTCGCACCAGGCTCGCGCGATGTAGGGGTTCTATGCACAACGCACGTTGCAGGGTGCTCCAGTTGACGCGAAGTGGATGGCCTTGCTAGTAGTTCATTTCGCTCCAAGTTCAGCAGCTAAAAACAGGAGTCAACACGTAGTTTCCTCTCTTGGCGGAACTGTCGATCAGAGCTTTGTCCACCGTGTCTGGTGGTATGACTCAAAAATGGCGCGAACGTGGTGTCATGTGTAACAAAAGAAAACCGCGAGCAGGCAACAAGCAGTTTCGCTTATGGTGGTGACTGCTAAGTTCGCAAGTTTTCCTTTCAAAACAAATTTAAGGCAGAACATTAAGCATCTCACCTTTGTCGGCGTCGCCTCCATAACTTTTTCTGCGACTTCGCCAAGGTAGATGTACTATGGTAGCGTAGGCTGCATAGAAGCCCATACGTTCGAAACATGGCGGCTTATGGTGCGCAGCCAGCGCCATCATCGAAATGCATGGAGAACTAAAAAGTGACGTCATAATTAAAACAAAAACGCGACGTCGCAGTCACGTGTTTTAGTGACGTCATATTCGTGACGTCAGCGCCACGTGCTGCTTGGCGGGAAAAATAAACTGCTGAACGCCGCGGCGCTTCAGCGCGACACCCGACACGAGAACGAAGAAAGAAGACACGACGAGTGCCGACCACCAACGCTATTTTTAGGTAGTCAGTTCTCGTTGTGCCTTTTTCCTTCGTCCTCGCCTCAGGTGTCGCGCTGAATGTCAGGGTTTTAATGTGGCAACATGCGCAGTTGTTTATGTTACTGCCGCATTAGTTTTAGGTGTAATGACTCCTTGCTTGGGTGCTGTTTTTGAGCACCCAAGTTTGGAAGCAATGGGCTGTGGTAGAACTGTGTTGAGTTGTGCTCACACAGAAAAGGACAGTGATGCAATCTTTTTAATAAAAGTGATGATTTAACGAGTTGAAAGCCACAGTACACAAGAATCTGATTAGTGACACAAAAACACAGTGCTGATGTAATCCGTGAGGAAAGTTTAAAATATAATAATAAGGTAGTTTGCCTGGTGTGCATAAATGCCATAAATGCACTGCAAGCAGCACTGCACTTTCCTAGCAAAATTAGGGCTTCCTTTAAAACATGCAAAGGACAGACATCTTCATCAATACAATCAAACGCAATGCACATAAATGAAACAAAATCGAGGAGCACTCATACACAATGGGGAATCAAGAAAAAGTTAAGAATATTCAATTCACCTTTCTTTTTAAAAAACCGCACCCAACCGAACGAAACTACACAGAAGCGCTGGCAAAAGGGAAAAGCGGAAACTGTACACGAACGATGCACACCAAGAACTCGAGCAACAAGCAAAGAGGAAAAAGTAGGGCTAGCAGAATCGAGTTTCAAACAAAAGCAAGCAGAATGGTCAAAAGATATGACAAGGGTATGACATCAGAGCACCGTCAACCTTGGCATCGTCCCGCTGCCATTGCCGCTGCTCTGAGCGAACGCTGTCATAAAAATTTTTACAAAGCAAGCGCTATACTTTCTAACAAAATGCACACAAAACATTTTAAAAAGGAATCATTGCAATTGTTTTTGAATGCTTTCGAAACACAAAATATGTCCTAATTATTTTCCTCTTCTAGTCGTGTCTGTCCACTCATTTCATATTGGCGCTTTAGTTCCACTAATTTGATGTCGCTAGCACTTGGTTCTGGACCGCATTCGAGCTCCGGCTTCGCGACCTATTTCAATTGACCTTGACTTCGCTGCCGAAGTATACCATGGATTGGCTTGGCTTGAACTGACTGGACTTGACCGATTGAAAGGTGGCGGTGGTCGTAGCTTCGTAGCGCACAAGGCTGGCTACCCCAAAGATGCAGATCTAAACGACAGATCCGAAGAGATTCGAAAGTATAACAGTTTTATATCTTACTGATAATACAAACAAACAATACTACAGACAGTATGCGCGACCAACTCTCGATTAGTGCAAAACAAAAACTGAAAGGAAATCATGTTTCCGGAACCTCAGTGCGCTCTTCCGCTGCTCGCGTGTTAGCGTGCGGAGAGCACCGCGCCCGCCTGCTCGACTGATTTCAAGTTTTCGACAATGTGACCCACGAGATCATCCTATCCCCCTTGTCGCAAACAGACTGTGGGCGCAATACTTTCAATTATATCAAACAATTCCTTACAGATCGCCAATCCTATATCCGGCTGCAAGACACAGAATATGGCCCATATCAACTTGGCACACGAGGGACCCCACAGGGAGCTGTCCTCTCGCCATTACTATTTAATCTGGCCATGATGAAGCTCCCTACCCAGCTGGCAGAGGTCGCCGGTGTGCAGCACGCTCTGTATGCGGACGACATCACCCTCTGGGCAACACAACAATCGGTTGGAGACATCGAGACCAACCTGCAACAAGCGGCAGCTATTGTGGACGAATACGCTCGTCGCTGTGGTCTTGAATGCTCCCCGAGCAAATCGGAATTTGTGCACATACGCCCCAACTCAAAGTGCACAACCAAAATTGCCCTTTCCCTACTTAGCGGACCGATACCTGAACACGAGGAGATCCGGGTACTGGGGCTTTTCATTCATCATAGGCGCAAGATAGACACTACCCTAAACAAGCTACGTAAGGTGGGGGACCAGGTGGGTCGGATGCTCCGCCGGGTGTCCAATAAAAGGGGGGGACTACGATGCAAAGATGCCCTGCAGCTGGCCAATGCATTCGTGACCAGCCGGATTTTATATTCGGCTCCCTACCTCCACCTACGCAAATGCGATGAGAATGCCTTGGAAGTAGTTCTCCGCAAGATTTATAAGAGAGCGCTCGACCTCCCCATAACGACGTCCAACAAGCGTCTCCTCGGTCTGGGGATGACCAACACCTTTGGGGAGTTACGAGAAGCTCATCTTAACAATCAGTACTTGCGCCTAAGCAAAACACCTGCGGGGAGCCGCCTTCTGACCCGCTTACACATATCCTACGCAACACATACAGAAGAACGGGTCCGCATCCCTGAAGCCTGGCGCTTTGCACTCCAGGTGCGACCCCTTCCGAAGAACATGACTGCAGACACCCATGATGGTCGCCGTCTCGCGCGGGCGGAGGCTATTTCTCAACAATATGGCCATAAGCCAGGTGTCTTCTATGTGGATGCGGCCGGCCCACACCATGGGGGTTGGTACACGGCGGCCGTCATCCACCAAAACACTACAGTTCAGGGCCTTACTTTCCGTGCCCCAAACATTACATTTGCGGAAGAGATCGCCATTGCACTGGCCGCCGCAGATCCAGAGTCCCGAGTCATTATTACGGACTCCAGGGGCGCCTGCCGCAATATTGAGCAAGGGTATATTCCAGACCGTGCTTTCAAAATTCTCCACGCATGCGAATACACAGGGTTTCCGACCCATCGTACCATCGTGTGGGCTCCGGCTCATGCGGGTCTTGAGGGGAACGAGGCAGCCGACGCTGCCGCCCGCGCGCTTACTCACCGGGCGTCGCCTCATCCGCAGCCTGATCCGGAATTCAATTTCAATCCGGCCATCACCTTTAAAGAGATCACCTCTCTTTATCAAAATTTTCATGGTCTCTATCCCCCTCCCTGTAAAGGCCTCACCAGGGTGGAGGAGCGCTGGCTTCTCCGCCTCTATACCAATACTGTACTGTGCCCGGCAGTACTTAAGCACTTCAATTCTTCCTTCTCGGGCGCGTGCCCACACTGTGAGGAGGAGTTTTCGGACACCTACCACATGGTGTGGGCATGCCCTTCCAATCCTGCCTAGCCACCCCACCTCCACCCCACTCGAGAGGACTGGGAAGCTGCCCTGCGCGGCTGCTCCGAACTCCATGCCCAACAGGCATTGGTAGCTAGAGCCCGGGCCGCTGCGGAAGCTACAGGGATCCCGGACTAGGGATCCCTCCTAGTGTTTGTAAGGGGCGGGCCCTTCCGGCTCGCCCCATCGACCTCTCACTGTAAATAGAAATAAAAGTTTTCCTCCTCCTCCTCCCGCCTGCTTGCGCCTGCTACGCCTACTGACCATGTGCTGCGGCGTGTATGTTCACGCGTCGCGGCGCGGGCAGTAAACCTTCGCTGTAGCGCACAGCGCAGCCCAACTCGAGCTGTTGCGCTCTTTCTCATAAAAAGGAAAAGTGGGAGGTTTAGCCGCGCGGTAGATATAAGCAAGGAAGCACAAATTTGTCAGGAATTAATCTGTGTGCTTTAGTTAGCGCATTAATTACCGCGCATCAATTACCGCACTAATTACGTAGAGGCAGTAGGAACAACCGCAATCAACAAAAAGGGTCTGTAACTGGGTCCTCATCAGGTCCTCGAGATGACATTTCTAGGACCCTCGACTAGGCAGCGTCCCCAGGACGTCCTAGAGACACAGTAAGAAAGCGTGAGGACGTTTGTATCTTTTGAGGACGTCCACAGGTCGTTTGGTATTGTCTGAGCAGTAATACTTGTCTTGAATGCGGCGGAAGGTGCTAGGAAACCCGAGATGTCCAGCTGTCTGCTCGTCGTGTGAGGCCTGAAGAACTCTGTGCAGACTTGCAGGTACAACAAGGAGGTAGGCTTTGTTCGCTGCAAAGTTCTTCACGAGGACATCGTTCTGTAAACAATGAAGACAATCCTCGCTAGAACGAGGCGGGGGGTGAAGAAACCTTGCCTTCCAAATATTCGATGTGGCATTTATGTCGGGATCCGCGCGTTGCTGTTGTACAAAAGAGCTGGAGCTGTTGGGTCCCAGGAAGGCGTCCTGATCGTTGTCTGGCGGTGGTGCATCTATAGGGGCTCGTGACAGGCAGTTGGCGTCAGAGTGCTTGAATCCGGAGTTGTAAACAATGGTGACGTCAAACTCCTGGAGCCGCAGGCTCCATCGAGCGAGGCGGCCAGAGGAGTCCTTCAAACTGGCGAGCCAGCACAGTGCGTGGTGATTGCTGACCACTTTGAACGGTCGTCCATACAAGTAGGGGGCGGAATTTCGATGTAGCCCAGATGATGGCAAGGCACTCCTCAGTTGTCGAATAATTACCTTCGGCTTTGGACAGGGAACGGCTAGCGTATGCAATGACCTTCACTCTGTCGGTTTTCTGAACGAGGACAGCGCCTAGGCTCACGCTACTTGCGTCTGTATGAATTTCAGTCTCGGCGTTTTCATCAAAGTGCGCGATGATCGGTGGGGACTGTAGACGATGCTGAAGTTCCTTGAAGGCTTCCACTGGTGGTGCTTCCCATTTATATGGCACGTCTGCCTTTGTCAGATGGTCAGTGGTTGGCGATGCGCGAAAAGTTCTTGACAAATCGTCGGTAATATGTGCAGAGTCCGAGGAATCTGCGCACAGCTTTCTTATCGGTCGGCGGTAGAAACATTGCGATAGCAGCTGTTTTCTGCTGGTCTGGGCATACTGCTTGCTAACGATGTGGCCTAGAAACAGCAGCTCTTCATAGGCAAAGTATCACTTCTCTGCTTTCAAGGTTAGGCCAGATGATTTGATTGCGTCTAGTCCCAGTCAACCACGGATAACCATGGTAGGTCCGAGTAAGGTCCGAATCTCCAGTGCCAGGCTGGGATGTCCGTAGGGCATGGCTACAGATGACCATTATCGGATATACGCATCAGAGATTGTATATGTCCGAGGGATGTTCGTTATCAGATGGCTCGTGAACATCTGCCGGCGGATGTCCGAAGAGTATCCATAAATATCCCTCTTGCGATGTGAGCTTACATGACATGTATATTTTGTTTTCCCTCGGACAAGAAATTTTAAAACATTCTATTTTGCAAATGACAAAATTCACACAATCACATTTCTACCACCAATTTAATATTCAGAATGGTTAAGATCAATCAACTATGGTGTTGATGTAAAAGAGCCAGAATTAAACCAATTGACTTTGTGGCCCTAGTGCTCACAATTAACTAACTCCCTTTTCTCCTGCAGCACTCCTTCGAGGTAACCAAGGCATGTAGCCATGCATGCAGCCTTCCATGAGAACAAAACCGACTGAAGTCCTACCAGGGGCCGCGGCAGAGCGATAGGCCTAAAAGTTGATCCAATCCATCAGTCAATAGTTCTGGCGCGATCGTCTCGTTGGTTTTCGCCGCGTGGTGCTCCTCTCGACCTTTACTTTTGCTGTAATGTGCGGTTTGTTCGTTCTGTGGTTGCTTGGCTGTGCTATATATGTGATGTGTCACCTACACGCTCGAAAAGACCTTCGTTTGCTACTGAAGCTCTCGTGAAAAAGCTCCGGTCTCGTAATGCACCTGGCCCCTTGCCGAGACGCCGATGCTTTGTTGCTTTGGATGAAAGAAGCAGCCTGGTGTTATCACTTGCGAGATAAGTAACTGTGCTTGAAAATTACTTTCAGGATGTTGCTGTGGGAGGATTAAAGCACATTAACGCAGTTGTACTCTGTTGCGCAATTTGTTTGCACTGGAGTGGAAGTTACAAGCACTATGCATTAGCTGCCGCAAACATGTTTCTAGCATTTGCGAAAAAAAGTTGAGACGGTATGTAATTGCATGGTGTCAATCTTCAGGCAATTGCGCATAGGTTCATAATTGCGATAAAACTGCGGGATGAGAGTTCTTTGTAAAATTTTGTCTCTGGGCTGTTAGCCAGAGCAATTTAATCAAAAGCCTAGAATCATGAGCGGACATGGGTACTCGATCTTATTGAACAAATTTCTGCGCGGCAATGCAAAATAAATATTTTTCTGGAAATCCACATCCCGCAAACTTTTCTCTATGAGTGTGCCTTGTGCGAAACCTAAGTCATTAGCTAGCTTGCAACTGTGTGGTAAGGATCCCTACTCTCACACTTGAATTTTTTAGGCCATCAGTATGGTTGTGACTGCCTGTGGGAGTAGCTGTGGTGTCTTGCAATGTTAACACATTTTTCATGAACTGGTACAAAGCTCTTTGCAGTAAGGCATTTGTTTTTTCAGTGTTTTTTTGGAAACGCAAAATATTTTGCACTGAAAAAATATTTTCACCTCTGTTTCTTACAACTTACGAGTTGTTCAAGATGTAAACATGCTCATGCAGCTACAGTTGACTAACTTACTTGGCACGGTGGAGTTACTGCACAGAACTGATTGTGGTCTGTCAAATTTGATTAGCTATTCTGAACTTAGTGTGCACTGTTTTCTGCAGAAGACGTCTCCAGTTTGGCTACAAATTCATCATGGTCTGTAGAGTATCCTTCCTGCTGCGTTAACCATCTGTATGGCCAGCTTGATGAATTCCTCGTCAAGAGTGAAGACGGCATTTATGTCATAAGAAAATCATCCCGAATTTGATATGCTTTGTCATTTTGGTCGTTGATTGCTTTACAGAATCATGAAAATTACATACGGCAAGGCGTATGTCCGATTTGAGACATTTTGCGGGCTTTTAATAAGCCCATTGGCCCTGCGAGGTGCACTAATTGGTGGTTGTAGTTCTGGCTTGGCTCGTAATGGGGAAGAATGCATTACCTGCGAATATCCTCAAAATATCCGCCGGCGGATATCCGAGATGGATATCTGTCAGCAGTCTAAATAATTATATTTGTACCTCTCTTGGACGTCCATGCCAGAGCCGTTGCACATCGGTGGATCTCCCACGGATATCCGTATATCCAGTAAAGGACATACTTCGTCCGATGAATGTAGACTGGTTGATTGGGGTACTGTTCGAAGACTTCAGGTGCTCCTCAAAGTTCGAGGCAAAGCCAACGCCATCATCTAACCAGACAAATCTGCCACTTTGGCCACTGTGGCACTGTGGCCACTGTGGCAAAACGCGCGCGGCACGCCGGCGGCGGCCACCCGCTTGCCACGAAACCTGCCGCGGTGGCGGGTTGATCTGCCGCGCAGCGAATGGTCGAGGAGCCATTTTCGGCGGTTTGCCGCGTGCCGTGGAGCAGGGCGACCAATGAGGGGCGCCCGGCTTTGTCACGTGGGGAGCGTCTGTGTCGCCGCCTCTTGGTTCCTGCTAAAGTTACATGCCAGCGGCGACCGGTGCCGCGCGCGCTCCTGCAGAATCACAGACCTCGACCGGTTTGGCATGAAGGCAGCTTTGCGCGGCGGCGCTTACCCGCATACTCTTTGCCGGCAAGTGTGGCCGTCCTTTTCGCGGCGGGGGTGGCGCCGCTAGCGGCATGCCGCGCGTTTTGCTGCTAGTGTGTTCGTACCTTTACTCGCTGATATCTCGGTGGCGCGGAACAGAGACCAAATGGCATCATCCTGAACTCGGAGAGGCCATCCAGAGTGATGAATGCACTCTTCTCGCGATCTCTTTCATCGACCTCAATTTGCCAGTAGCCGCTGTGAGGTCCATGGATGAGAAATACTTAGGGTTGCAGAGCCGGTCCAGTGTGTCGTCGATGCGGGGGAGGGGGTAGACCTCCTTCTTTGTGATGTTCAAGCGGCGGTAATCAACGCAGAATCGAAGTGAGCCGTCTTTCTTTCGCACTAGAACAACCGGTGCTGCCCAGGGGCTTTTTGCTTCGATGACGTCGTCACGAAGCATTTCTTCCAAGTCCCGGATGGCTTGTCGTTCTCGCAGCGATACTCGGTAGGGGCTTTGGCGGAGAGGTTGGGCGTGCTGGTCAGTTATAATGCGATGCTTTGCAATCGGCGCTTGTCGGACCTTCGGTGATGACGAGAAGCACTCGCTGTAGCTTCGGAGGAGATTGCGGTTCTGGTCTTGTTTGTTCCGGGGCAGGGCTGGGTTTATGTCGAAAGTGGGCGAGTTCTTTTGGCCAGACGAATCTTCTATGGATGGGTCGGAGAGGGCGAGGAAGTCTTGTACGTCGGATATTTCGTCGAGGAACGCAATCGTCGTTCCTCTGTTAACGTGCCGGTATTCTTCGCTAAAGTTAGCAGCACTTCCGCTTGTCCTTTGCGGAATTGTGCGATGCCGCTTGCGATGCAGATTCCTCGGTCGAGAAGCAATTGCATGTTTCCCTCGATAATGGCTTCAGTGTTGTTCGCTTCCGTGGCGCCTACGGTGACGATGACGCTTGAGTGGGATGGGACACTCACTTGTTCCTCCAGGACACTTAGTGCAACGTGATGTTCCGAAGTTCTCATAGAAGGGATGGCCTCGTCCATGGAAAGTGTGATCAGCTTGGATCATAGGTCGATAATCGCCTGATGGTCATTAAGGAAATCCTTGCCCAAGATCACTTCGCGCGAACATCGCCGTAGCACTACGAAGGTCACGGGTTAGGTATGTCCCTTGAGAGTCACTCGCGCTGTGCATCGTCCTGATGGCATAGTGAAGTGGCCCCCTGCGGTGCGAATTTTTGGGCCATCCCAAGCGGTCGTTACTTTCCTCAGCTGTGCAGCGAATGGTCCATTCATCACCGAATAATCGGCTCCTGTGTCGACCAGAGCGGTGACTTTCCGGCCGTCGATGATCACTTCTAAGTCGGATATCCTGGCTCTGGCGTTGCACGTCGTCCTTGGCGTCGGGTCATGGCTTCGTCGGGAGAGAGAGAGAGAAAAAAAATGGACGGAAAGGCAGGGAGGTTAACCAGGCGATGCCCAGTTGGGGAGGGGATCAAAGGGGAAAAAAGGAAAAAGAGCGGCAATGAAATGAGCTTTGTAAGTGTCCAGTGGCTTCGTCGGGTAGGTGAATTGTAGGTGGGGTTGTGGTCGAAGCTTTTCTTGATGACGGCGTCGTTTTGAATGCGGTTCGCGTCATGGTCGAGGTTGCCATTGTATGCGGCGTCGGCGTAGTGGGTGCGACGTCTTCATATGGCGTGGTCTCTGGAGGATCTTCGTCGTTTCCTCGGCAAGCAACCTGACTTCCACAGGTGGCTTTGTTTAGTTTCCCCTACGGGGGCTAGGGGACCTTCCTCGGACAGCCGCGGCGTAGCTGCGGATCGGTGATGCAAAGCGTGCGGTGAACGGCGACGGAGAGCGTGAAAGATGACTTGATGACATGTACTCCCCTCTGCGCAGGTAGTCGTCGATTTCCCGTGGCCGCTGGCCGGGGAGCGGTCGTGGGGCGTCGATGGCAAAACCTCGCATGCCGATGCATCTGTACGGTCAGTGGCGAAGTATGTGCCCGGCATGGCCGCAATGGAAACACAGTGGGCGGTTGTCGGGAGTACCCCACTGGCCGCATTTCCTTGTTCCGTTGCGTCGTTCGTAAAGTGGGCGGGCGGGAGCAAGGGGTCGTCATTCTTGTAGAGCTGGTGCCCGTCGAAGATGGCTTGGGGGGTCTCGTCGGGGCGCAGGACTGCGTAGTGCGGCGGCGTAGGTCATAGCTTTTGCTTCCGTTGGTGTCGTCTTTGACGGGGAGCCAAGTGCATGCTGTACTTCTTCGCGGACGATTTCCTCAAGGGTCGCCACTTGTGGCTGGTTGGAAGATGGTAACAGGCGACGTAGCTCTTCCCGTACAATTTCGCGGATGGCATCCCGCAGGTTGCCTCCGAACGCTGTGCCATCCGAGGGGTAGTCGAGGTCACTTGGAGCTGTCGAGGAAAATGTCGGGCTCGTGTTTCCAAGGTTTTCTCAATGGCGTCTGCTTCACTGGTGAATTCAGCGACCGTCTTCAGTAGATTGCGGGTCAGACCACAGAAAAGTGCCTGCTTAGCTCCACGCATCAAAAGCTCCACCTTCTTCTCCGTCATGTCAGGATTGGCATGTCGAAAAAGCAGCTTAATGTCTTCTACGTACGCGGTCACAGTTTCATTCGGTTATTGGATGCGTGATTGTAGAAGCAGCTGAGCTCTTTCTTTTCTGACGTTGCTTGAGAACGGCTTCAGGAACTTCCGCTTGAATGATTCCCACGTCGCCAGGGAAGCTTCGTGGTTTTCGAACCAAATTCTCGCTGGTCCTTCCAAGGCGAAGAAAATATGGCTCACTTTAGTCTGGTCGTCCCAACTGTTGAACACGGCGACACGCTCAAACTGTTCCAGCCATTCTTCAGGATCCTCGCCTGGTGAAGCGTTGAACGTGGGAGGCAGTCATGGCTGGTGCAAAATAATGGGGGCCGGTGTCGTAACCATGGTTGACATTGGAATTGACGAGTCCTTTGCTCGCGTGCGGTCCGGCAGTAGTCCGTGTTCAGGTGAACGTCTCTGGAGACGACGGCTGCTTCGCACTTTGTCTTCGGTTGGGGCGGCTTCTGTTGCTTTCTCGTAATCATCGAGACGGCTCGGGCTGCTTTGGCGGCTCCCAGAGGGTGAGGGCGACAGGGACATCCGTCGGCACCTCCACTAGATGTCACATAGTCGTGACTGCAGTCCGGCGAAGACGAAAACAGCGAGAATGTCTTCTAAACGAAACCTTTATTAAGCTGACGCGCACGCAAAGAACTGAATCACTCGGCGGCGGCGTAACAACGAGCGTGCTCGGCGGTTGTCGAACAGAATGGCCGCCGCTCTCGGCCGTGCTCTTTTTAAAGCTGACAGAGAACTTTCGAGATAAAGCTTGGAAAGTTAATAGAACATTCTGGAGCAAAGTAGAATTGGCTCCGTCTAGATGCGATCAATCAAGATAAATCTAGGCGCGGCTTGCATCACAAACGGAGCGATAAAGCAGCGTGCCGGCAGCCTTGAAGCACGAACAAACACTACATAGATTCGCAACAATATACAGGGTGTTTCACGTAACTTGAACCAAGGATTTAAAAAAGCGGCAAACCGCAGTGCGCTGAAACCAACGATACATTGTTCGCCACCATGTGGCGCTGCTCAGATTATTTTTTTATTGCGCTTAATTAGTTAACTAAGATGAATTATACAAATTTTCAAATATTCATTTTAGTGCCAAGACCATTACATTAGGTTGCACAGCAGGTTTATCAACAACCGATCCAGTTTATTGTAGCATCGTATTTCCTACGGGGTCCTTTTTTCCGGCATCTAAAAAAATCCCGCGAAATATGAAAAAGTACCGCGTGACAACGCTCGTGCGCTACCATATTGCACCGCTCTCAACGGCGCTTCGAGCAAACGGAGCGTGCCCGCTGACCGTGGCGAAGTGAACGGCCGCCGCTCTTAGCAGCGGCTTGACAGCGCGTCAGCACTTTCCGCATCGGCGCGGCGGCCGTTCACTTCGCCACGTTCAGCGGGCCCGCTCAGTTTGCTCGAAGTGCCGTTGAGAGCGCTGCAATATGGTAGCGCATAGAGTTACTGTATACAGTAACTCTAGTAGCGCACGAGCGTAGTCACATATTATTTTTTCATATTTCGCGGGCTTTCTTTAGATGCCGGAAAAAAGGGCCACGTAGGAGATACGATGCTACAATAAACTGGATCGGTTGTTGATAAACCTGCTGTGCAACCTAATGTAGTGGTTTTGGCACTAAAATGAATATTTGAAAATTTGCATAATTCATCTTAGTTAAGTAACTAATTAAGCGCAATCAAAAAATATTCTGAGGAGCGCCACATGATGGGAAACAATGCATCGTTGGTTTCAGTGGCTGCGGTTTACCGTTTCTTTTAAATGATTGGTTCAAGTTATGTGAAACACCCTTATACATGAGCAAGTTGCCCACCACCCATTGAGCACGTGAACAGCCTGCCACAAAACTGGCTTCAGACAAACAACAGCTAAATGTGGGGAATGGCGACTATAAGTACTAGCGCGCTAAAAATAATGCCTGATTATCTCCCAAATTCACAAAGGGCCCTATGTTTATTTTGTAGTGAGGTTTTAAATGCTGAAATATGTTTTACAAAAAAGAAAGTGTAACACTTTTTTGACATTTCTTACTGCAAAGTTGGAAGTAGCCACTTCTGGAAGCTGCAAATATGACATCCTAACACCAGATTCGAGCAGCTACATGAGAATGGTCTAAGGGGGTTATAAATATCTGCGACTGCTTTTCCCTGATCGGCCTTTCGAATGCAGAATTCGCAAATGCTGTGCACATTTGTGGCACAAACCTGGTGCATGCCGCCAGAAATTGGTGATTTTTGATGAAATTGCGCCAAAATGCTAGTTTTGGGATTCTTGTGCAGGCCAAGAACGACTGACCGAGAGCTATGGACCCCAAACAATGACATTGTCTCCGATTTCCTGCATAGGGCAAGGTCTTCTTGCGTGGGGAGAGGAGGAAAAACTTATTTAGCCATTGGTAGTTGGTTGCAATCCTTTAAAAGTGTTTTTAACCGGAGATGTATACTGGTTTACTGGACGATGCCTGCATACGTGCAGTGATAGGTGAGGCCAGGCGGCGCCACTGCGTGAGCGTAGCCGGCGTCCGGTAAGCCGGTATACGTCTCCAGTATGCTAAAGCCATTATAGGCTTAGCATAGTGGGGCCATGCCAGTTCATTGGATGCCAGCTTCACGCGCAGTGGCTGCACCCCTACCTTTGTACATATTTATGGTAACCTTTATAAGGGTGCACATTTTTACATATTTGTGCTGCTATATGCAGGTTACATAAATGTAACTTTTTCACTTCTAACCTTTGTAAAAACACAGCAGTAAGAGTTACTTATTTATATATGTTGCACTATTTGATTTTTAGTGTAACCTTTAGAAAAGTATACAGCCTTCAGAAAGATGTGTCTTGCTTCAACTTGTGTAACCTTTGCGTGGCACAATGGGTAGCATAAATGTCCATTTATTAAAAATGTCCTTTGTGTTTGATAAGGTCACAGAACAACGCTTCTGGATTGCGATTTGACCTGTACGAAAACTGACCAACCAGGAAAAGGGTGTAGAAATGAGACGAAAAATATCAGTGTGAAATTTAAAAATGTTCATTGCCTATCTTCTAGGATAGACACAAATCTACAAAACATTCTTAATCTTGGCTACATGAACAGTATCAAGTTACATAAATGGTGCACATATACCAGGTGCCCCAGCTAATTGTAACCAAGCTTTTAAAAAACACAGGGTGTCCTAGCCGTCTGAAACCAAATGAGGGTTGTTCAGAGTCGCGTGACCTAGTCTGCAGTATTTTTTTCGTTCTTCAAGGTTGACTAATTAGTCAAGCTTAATTAACTACCTTTTTAATTATTGACTTAGGGAACAAAGTGTCAATGGAAAAGTTGTAGATCACTTTGAGAAACAGCTTACTGAGACATTTGCAGCAAAGTAGTATTTACGTAAAGTAGTTTTTTTACCGGCCTTTAACCATAACCCGCACAATAAGAAAAAACTTCCACATGACAACTGTGCCACTTCAACGTCCCAAGACGCGCCTTAAAGAATAAAATTCGTTTTTTTTTCTGAAGTCCTCTCTTCGATGAGACTTTGGGTGCACATTGGGGCAGAGAAGTGAGCGAGAAACTGGTCACGTGACAACTTTCTTTTAAGCCCAATAAATGAAGCTACGTAGATCGTAACTTGACGGAAACAGCACTACTAGCAGTTTTTCGAGGTGATCTAAAACTTTTGCATTGACACTTTCTTCGAGAAGTCAATAATTAAAAGTTAGCTAATTAAACTTAACTAATTAATGAACTTCGTGACATGTGGAAAAGATTAGCTGGAGAAACACCGAGCTCAAATTTGGGAGCGATCACTATATCCTCGCACTAACCCTTAAACGGGGAGTCAAAGTAAGACGCGGAGACCCAGCGTAAATGAATGCGATAAATTCAGGCAAATCCGGGAAACCTCCGGTGTAGAGGGGAACATTCAGAATATTCACGAATGGGCAGAGGCCCTCATGCGCCACGTTAGGACCGCTACCACGATATTACAGGAGGATGACACGCCGGCGTCCGCCGACAGCGAACTGCTGCACGTGTGGGAAGCTAAACGGGGCATAGAAAAGCGTCTGCGCACACAGAGATGGGACCTAATTTGAGACGAAGAATAGCCAGACATGACAGGAAATTGTGGACTACGCAGTTAAGGGGCCACGACAGGGTCGTTCTTCATATTTCAATTTTGTGCTTAAGCAATTGATACAAGACCCTCTGATTTAATTTCCAAAATTTCGGTGCCCAGGGCGCACTGTATATTCGAAAAAATATGCGATCGAAATTGAGACCAGGAAACTCCTCTAACCGGTATCGACCGCCATACTGAATGCTCTGCTCTCGTGACGTGACTATGGCATACACGGAGCAACGTCGTCTGCTTTCGTTGATGCAATGCGGACAGCGAGGTCTCTTGTCCCCTGTACTTTCGCGAGCGATCGCAAGAGCAGCCGTCCCGCATATATGAGTGACTAGTGCCGCAAAAGCGATAACAGTAACGTAGTTTTACGGTAGGGTCCGGTCACACTAGGCCGATACGACGTCGATCAACGGTCGGTGGGCTGGTCTGGTATGCAGATGCTGTGGCTGAAGCCCCGGTATGTCACGCTGGAACCGACAACGACGCCAGCACGACCAACGTCCGCGTATCGGAGTAGCGTAGAGCTAGCTTCGGCGAACTTTTGCTAGATACTTAAATTTCGGTGGACGGCAGACCGCCGGTCCCTTTTGCGACGAGGCTTAGCGAGTCCGCAGGATTCGTGTGCGCGGTTTCAGCGATTGCGGAGAGTGAATTCACAGCTCTTAGCGCATGCAGATAGCTGTTGAGTGTAGTTTTGGCTACAGTGACTTCAAAGCGATGACTGCCTACATCGCAGGACGCCCGTGCAGTAAGGGAGGAGTGCCGATGTGACCCAGTCTGCAGAGCATGCGTGTTGAAGGTCGGCAGCCGGCATCAGTCGTCGGCGTCCACTGTGGACAACAAATTTGGCTATTATCATTAATGCAAGTGGTGTTCTAAGGTATCGGTGATACGCGCGGGGTCATTAGGCCCGGTAATCCTCCCTCACAACCCCGCCGCTGCCGTCTTCAATGGACCCCTCCGGCGTGAGGGGGCGGCTGGGTGCACTCAAAGAGAAGCCTTTCCGGAACGCGGCCGTGCGCGAAGGCGCCGGGACCTACGGGCGTCCCTCGCCCCGCGGGGCCGAGCGGTGATGGCTATGGGGCTGACAGAGCCACCGCACGCCAACCCCGTTCCCCCCCTCGTCTTAACTCCCTCAGTGAAGAGGAATCTGAAGTCGTATTTTTGCCGCTGGAACTCTATCTACACTTTGAAGGAACCACGTTGCGCTATAAAAAAGACAGCCACAGGAAAAAGCCAAGGAGACAGAAAGATCCTTGGCTTTTCCTTGTCTCCTTGGCTTTTTCCTGTGGCTGTCTTTTTTATAGCGCAACGTGGTTCCTTCAAAGCAATGCACCAACTCGCCCAACAAGAAGTTCTTCTAAACTCTATCTACACGTTCCCAGCAATCTTAGAAACTTTGACTTATTGCCCTGTGTGGCCGATTTCCCTAATTAAATCGGATTGACGTCCGGCTCCAGCCTTTTTTTTTTAATTCTCCCCGTATGGTGGGCGGAGTCAACCAACGCGTGGAGTGCCTTTCAGCCAGCTCCGTGGAGGCTTTGCTTTCGCTTTATTTTGTTTTTTAGGTTTCCGTGAATAAATAGTTTCATTCGCAGATAATATAGCCGCAAAATAAGCCCGCAGAAATAAAAATACGCGCGGACTATTTGCTTTCGCGTATTACCACGTATTACTCCGCCGATGGCAGAGCGGCAGGCCTCCATGGAGCTGGCTGAAAGGCATTCCACGTGTTCGTCGACTCCGCCCACCGTGCGGGGAGAATTAAAAAAAAATTCGGGGCGAGACGCTAATCCGATGTAATTAGGGAAATCGGCCACAAAGGGCAATGAATCGAAGTTCCTAAGAATTCTGGGAACATGTAGATTGAGTTCCCGCGGCAAAAATACCAGTTCAGATTCCTCTTCAGTGCACCTTTAAGGACAACCAGCGTCGTTGTAGACTGGCTGGAGTCCGGTCAATAATCCGGATTAATCGGTTCCCGGGTTTCAGCACCAAAAGTTTTGTCCTAACTGATTTAGTAGGTTCCCGTTTAGTACTAAATATTTACATGACAGTAGACTGTTGTGGTTTCACGTCGTGCGGCTTACTGCAAGAAAAAATCTAAGTGTCCGTTAGGAGGGGAGCAAGAGCTCGAAAACACAACACATGCTCTTCGTGGAACTCTATGCTCATTCTGCTCTTTTCCCTTGACCCTCCAGGCGGAGGGGCTCCCTGCTCGGTCGCTTCGACCTGTGGCCCCTCTCCTGCCGGGTTCGCGAGTCTCGTACCCCGGGTGGAGCACCCGCCGACCCGAGGTAGCACCGAAGATTCGAAAAATGCTATAAAATATTTATCTCAGTTTGCAGTAATGTTATTATTGAATTAGAAGGCGACATTAATTTTAAAAATTTAATAGTAACACCGTACGTTGTGTCATGAACATTAGTTTAACGTTCCAAATCAATTCAAGCACTGCGTCCTAGAACTTTCCCACTGTACTTGCGGTAGGGATGTTTTTCAACTGGCAGTACTTTGCAACTAATTCTCTTATGTTATGCCGAGAATGTTGTACTTTATTTTTAAAATTTTACTTAACTTTGGTGAAAGCTTATTTAAACTTTCATTTGGTACGTTACAGAAACCATGAAAAAAAAGGTAATTAAGAACATTGAATTAACGTCCCGTTGCTACCCGGGAAGCGGGAGGTGCCTGGGTTGCGTCGTCTCGCAAAGCAGAAAAACAAATAACACGCAAAAGAGCATAGGCTAATTTTATAGCGAAACCGAAGATTCAAGAGCGCGTGCTCCGCTCAGAAGAATGCCAGGCTGCTGCCCGAGCCTGTGGTGCCAGCTGGGCGCGCTCAGAGCAACACTGGACGGCCCAAGGTGCCGTCCCTTCGGCTTCTTTCTACAAAAGTTGAGTCCTACCTCTTGTGAGAGCTGGCTTTCACCAATAAAGCCCAATCATGATGCGCTGGCAGGAGAGTGGTAGAAACATGGCAGACATGGTGTGGGAAAAAATCTTTCTTCCTCTGCGTACTTTCAGGCAGATTCATTTTGGACGGAAACGAGTGCAAGGTAAAGGCAGGACCAGCGCTGCTGTCACGTCATTTGCGCAGTTCACAGGACGCCTGAATTGTTATCTTTATTACTAGTTGAACGTTTTCCACTACTAATCGCAACGGGAAATTGGACAGCCTCACTGCACTTGCAGTGCAGATGGTATATTAGGCGTGGGGCAGCACCGGAGTCGTCGTCACGGTGTGCATAGCGATTCGGTCCTAAGCCGGCGTCCCGGCCCGCACCGCAGTCTGCGCCGACGACGCCGCTGTCAGCTGGCGCCGCCAGTGGGCGAGCGCGGCCGACGCCTTCGGGTCCCGTCGTGACAACCAGTCGGCCAGGTGCTGCAGCCACAGCACGTTCGTCAGCGGCTGGAACCGGGACGCTCGATTGCTGCAACGACGAGCCGATTGTTTTGGCGACAGCTCAATTGTGGAGGGCACGGTGGGGGAGGGCCCAATTTTTCTACGGGAAAACCACCGAGTTATTCGAGGTAGAAAGTGGCAGAAATGCATTTTGCAAATAGCACTGCCCTCAGCACCCCTGCGAGGAATGGCTTCAGACACATCGGTTCTCGACAGCCGCACTGCAGGGCTCGGCAGTCGCTACATGGATACTAATATGGAGATTCGTTCTGTCGCACTGAACCGAATTCGTTATTTGCGTCATACGTCGCTCTCTGAGAGATTCTATTAAATCAAAATTATTGCATTTTATCCTCACTGACGAATAACTAATGAAAAATGCGACAGTTAACAATAATAATTAAAAAGCAGCGTTTTTGTGCGACATATTTCACAAGTCGAACAAATGGGAGGTAATACGGACGTTTGTGAACCCCCTCCGTGGCAGAGGCGTCAAAGAGTGGGCCCACAAACGTTCCGCTGCTGAAAGACGAGCGAGGATGCTGTGATGTGGGTGGGCGAAGAACCATAAAGACACCCTGCTGAGCAGAATTCCGTGCGAGTGCGTAAGCGTCCACTAGGGAGTGGTAGTCTACAATCACGTGTTCCTAATCACGGCTGGCTATTGGGCAGCCCTCGTACTTGCACTTGTTGTTCCGCACGAAACAGAAAATGACATAGTATATATATGTTTTTTTGCCTCCGACCACGGCCGGCGTCCGTTTTATGGCTTGTGCAAGCGCTGTTTGCCCTTGTCGTCCGCCTTCTTTGGTGGTGGCGCTGTTAGCCAACACGGGTGTTATGATGCCCTCCGCTTGAGAGCGGCATGCTGCAGTCAGTCATTTAATGTGCATTCGCGCGCAGTAATTCTTGACCATTTCTTTAAGTTAATAAAGAGACTTAATAGACAACCTATGTCTGAGAGTGTAGCGTTGGCATTTTTGCATGTATTGCAAGTAACGGCATTCTTCCAAGTGCCGGCTGCAGCGGCCGTGTTCCGATGGCGGCGAAAGGCAAAAGGCGCCCGTGTGTTGTGTTATGTCATCATCAGCCTGACTGCGCCCACTGTAGGGCAAAGGCCTCTCCCATGTATCTCCAATTAACCCTGCCCTTTTTCAGCTGCAGCCATCGTATTCTCGCAAACTTCTTAATCTCATCCGCCCATCTAACTTTCTGCCGCCCCCCGCTACGCTTGCCTGCTCTTGGAATCCACTCCGTTACTCTTAACTACCAGCGGTTATCTTGCCTTCGCATTACATGCCCTGCCCCAATCCCATTTCTCCTCTTCTCTCGATTTCGAATAGGATGTTATTAACCCACGTTTGTTCCCTCACTTGCCCTACCCGCTTCCGGTCTCTTAACGCTACACCTATAATTTTTCTTTCCATAACTTGCTGCGTTGTCCTTAACTAAGCTGAACCCTTTTTCGTTAGGCCCCACGTTGTTGTCCCGTAGGTGGGTACCGGTAATATGCACCTGTTGTATACATTTGTCTTGAGGGATATTGGTAAACTGCCATTCATGATCTCAAAGAACCTCCCATATGCGCTCCAGCCCATTCTTATTCTTCTAGTTATTTCCCTCTCATGATCCGGATCTGCGGTCACTACCTGCCCTAGGTAGACATATTCTAGTACTACTTCCAGCACCTCGCTACCAAGTGCGGACTGCTGTTCTCTTGCTAGGCTGTTGAACATTACTTTGGTTTCCTGCATGCTAACTTTAAGACAAGACCTACCGTTCTGCTCTGCCTGTATAACTCATTGATCATGCTTTGCAGTTCATGTCCTAAGTGACCTAGCAAGGCAGTGTTATTAGCGAACCGCAAATTACTTAGGTATTTTGCATTAACTCTCATCCCCAACTGTTCCCAATACAGGCCTCGCAACAGCTCCTGTAAACAGGCGGTGAGTAGCTTTGGCGAGATCGTGTCTCCCTGCATGACACCCTTCCTCATTGGAATTTTATTGCTGATTTTATGAAGGACTGTAGTAGCTGTGCAGTCGTTATAGATATCTTCCAGTATTTTCACATAAGAATCTTCTGCACCCTGATTCCGCAATGTGTGCATGACTGCTGAGGTGTTGGATGTCAGTGCAAGATCTCCAGGTGGTCGAAATTATTCCGGAGCCCTCCACTACGACTTTTTTATTACGAGAAAAGCCGGCGGCGTGTGTGTGTACTCGCAGATGGTACAGAAAATCCCAGCGATGGCAAGAAAATTCGGGTGACGACATTAAGCGGCCGTATGACGCACAGAGCAAGCCGAGCACCTTCACTTCAGACAGTCCAATATATGTCGGTCACCACTGGCTGACCCACATCTAGGGCCAGTTTTCCCGACATCCGTACCGAAATTGTAACGCACAGGTTTGTAATACAGCGTTCCGGCTGGGGTCATAGCATTTTCTCGTTGCATATAGTTTACATGTGATAGTTAAGCTGGAGGCTTGCTCAAGGTCAATTCTAATTTGCCGCGAAGGCGGGGCTCGATAGCGGTCTAGAACGAATTGCCAGCGACATCATCTGAGGAGCTAGTGGAACCGAAGCGTCAAAACAGTCGGTCAGGACGACACGAATAAGAGAAAAATAAGTGGTTATATATTTGTGGTTTTTTAAGGATATCAGACGCCACTATAATTTCTGGTTTTAATTTATAAATATTGGTTGTATACATTTGGTTCGAAAGAACAAAGCTTGTTTAAAAATTTTATGATCGTGTTCCCTTACAAAAGCGGGCAGCGGCTTTTATGATATCCACCTTGATTATTCTGCGGCTTGCTTGCCGCAACGCCGCTAGCTGCAGACCGGCGTATCTCGCCATCCTGTGCGCGGTCCCCAAGATCGAGCGTTGGCGCGCTTGATCGCGGAGTCCACGTCCTATGACTTCGTTGTGTGCGCCCGATCGCCTTTTATCAGCGTTAATTTCAAGCAGTTGGCTACTTGTTCCCCTCGTTAACTTCTGCGCGCTTGTTTTTTGTCAAACCGGGCACAGTTCCAGTCGTAGAGCTCTGACGCTGCTGCCTTCGGAAAGACGGTTTGGTCCGACAAGAGAGCACAGCACGCGAAGAACTGGTGCTCGGCAGGAAAGCGTCAGAGCGAGAACTGCTGCGCTGGCGTCACATTGCAACGGTAGGCTGTGACAGTCGCTTTGGTACTGTGGTATGCCGCTGCCACTGGGTGCCTATACCATCCAGAAAGGTGTCTTAAAACATCTCTGTTGAAGGTATCAGATGTTACTTTTGCATGCTCGCTTGGTAGTCTGTGCGAAAGCGTATGTTACGTTGTGAATTCTATTAATTTCTTGGGACCTGCAATGGGAGTGAATGATTGTGCTTTGTGTTGACTGTACTTTGTGAACTACTGCGTGAGAATTCATTGTTTGGTTTTGGTTTTACGGGGTTTAACGTCCCGAAGAGACTCAGCCTATGAGGGACGCCGTAGTGGAGGGCTTTGAATAATTTCAACCACCTGGATTTCTTTAACATGCTCTGACATAGCATAGTACACGGCCTGTAGGATTTCGCTTCCATCGAAGTTCGACCGCTGCGGCCGGGATCGAACCAGCGTCTTTCAGGTCAGCAGCAGCCGAGCAACATAACCAGTGAGCCACCGCGGGGGCTAGAAATATGGGTTCATGGTGAAGAAACACTGTGATGAAAGTGCACTTGGCATTGATTTGAAGAATACATATGCTTTATGCGCCTCTAATTATTGGGGAACGCTTTGATAATCCGAGAAATCTATCGACCTATCCTTTGCAAACACGAAATGAATCCTGCCTTGATCGTTCACGCTGCCTGCATGTTACTGAGCACTGATAATTTCATCTGAAAAGGATATTGTATACATTGAGTTTTGTAGATGTTATGCTGACGGGATACCGCGATTTTATATTGATTTATTATTGTAGATCAGAGAAGAGAGTGTTGTACGTCACGTGTCACGGCCCTTTCACAATATCGGATGCTCAGGTGCGATTTCTGTTTGTGTGCTATCTGTAATGAGGTCATTGTTTTATTGAAATCTTACTTGGTGGTCTCCTGGAGCATGTGGTTGCTTGAACGTTTCCGGCTACTGCAAGGTGACTATTCATATTTTCCCATCCCTCCCCTCGCTTTCTTGTTGTGTGAGTGCTTGATTGTATGTCTCATCTGGTGTGCGTAGGTTTTGATTGTGTTGATGAAAATCGCTTTCCTCCATATGTTATAAAAGACAGCCGTATATTCCACTAGAAAAGTGCAGCGCTATTTAAAGCAGTCTTATGCCGTTTATGCGCAGCAGGCAAAGAGCTTATTCTTCGCACATGCAACTTGTCTCGTGGGTTAGTTGAGCCACTTCTTATTCTGTTGCTATTCAGAGTTTGAGTCTGTGTTGTGGTTTGCAACAAATAAATAGACTTTCAGAAAAAAATTTGCTTTGTTGTTTCTATGTGTGCAAAAATCCGTAAACACAATTTGCTACAACGCATTGCTCGCAAACTTGGGTATGTAAAAACAGCTCCCATACAATCAGTGATAAATATATATAAAATGTATCTCTCAGGTATTGAGATAAATAGCTGGCCTGTTGGTACGTTAAGACCTTGTAATTCAACGTGACGCACGAGGCGGGGGCATAGGAGAAAGACACAACGAAAATTGACTACAGAAAAATTGGGTGTGTAGTCGGCACTGGTGGTGTCATCACTCTCACCTCGTGTGTCGCAAGAAACCTCGAGGCGTTGGAAGGTTTATTTTGCCGCCAAAATACACGTGGTTACGACGTCATGGGATTTTTTTTTTAGTTATGGCAACATTGTTTAGTATGCCTCACCTCACCCTTCGAAGAAGGCGCTAGGAACACACCATAAGCCGCCATGTTTTGAACGTATGGGCTTCTATGCAAGTAGCGCTACCACTGTAAATCTACCTTGGCTATAACTTGCGACAGGGATTCGAACCGACGACATATGCACCCTCAACTGCATGCCTTCAGAGACTTTGTATCAAAATTGTGATGCGACCGTTCGTCGCACAGCGTTCCGGGTAGTGTCATACGAGCGCATGTGTGTGTGGGTGGGGTGATGCTTTGAAAAAAAAATACTCATCGCCAGAAATGAGCTCAGTCCTCAAGCAGCGACCAAACAACTACGTCTAACGTCCACAACATACTTTCGCATTCCCACACGTAAGCATAATTGCGTCTTCCGAATTTTCTTCTCTCTCTTTCTTCTTTCGCTCCCACCTTCCTCCCTTCTTTCTCAGCGCGGTTGAGGTGTCCACCGGGAAGCGAAAAAGTTACCGCGACATTTCTTTCCTTCGGAGCCACTATTTTAGATCGAAAGCACAGCTAGCTGCATTCTAGGCGGAAGCCGTGGGATGAGTGAAACCTCTTGGAAAGTCACGTGACTTTTGCAGCGGCTGTAAAAGAAGCTGTGAAGAAATTTGGCTCTGGCCAGAAGATCGGGGATGTGATTATGCATAACCTGACATGATCCATACCCAAATATGGCATGGACCACCCGAAATTTGACCTTACATGGCAGTAATTTAAGGGTGCAAAACTCCCATTTACTTTTTAAAGTCACCTCGTTAAATGCGAAATCTGGCACTTAGAAGCGGGTAATGAAACATGCTTGCCCCGGCATGCACACAGTTTGATAAAAGAAAATCAAACAAAAAAAAAACGAGCTTTCAGGCTTCAATGACGGATCACGGAATTCCCGCACTACCGGCTCCCTGAAATTTACACAGCTATGAAGTCAGGACGAACTTTTTCGCGGTGTTTCAAACTCAAAAGCTGCCTAGGCTGCTTGGTATGCCCGTCTTTCAAGAAAGAAAAAAAAAAAAAAACCGCGATTGGTACCAGCCTCATAATAAAAGGGCTTGAGGGAAATGTTTCTCACAAAAAGGACAAAAAGAGGCCTTCGGACATAAGGCGCTGGCTTTCGCACATGCTTCTTCCTCTTCTGTGCTTCCTTCGGCCATGCTCTCGCGCGTGCGTGACATAGATAAAGCAGGGCAGCACTAAAAGCGCTAAGACAAAAATCGGAATACGTTATGTGGGTCAGAATGGCTCATAGACGTGTATTCCTAAATATTTGAAGCCGGCTGATCTTGACCATTTCACTGTAAATTGAAAAATAGGAAGAGAATTTGAAAAATGAGGACCAATTTGTCTTGTGATTTTTTTTTTATTTCGCAGGCAATGCTCGCTTTAGTTCAGTAGCCTTCGCCTCTTTAACGTGCCAAGACAGAAATATAATGTGAATTTCAGATGTAACAGCTTCCTCTATTGAATGGGCATCTCATGCGCATGTCAGCAGCCGTTCGCCCCAACGCACCCTAAACGCGCCTGGGTGAGGTAGTGGTTATAAATTTGAACCCAGTTTTTCAGCGCAAACGACACACGGCCAAAGAAAAGAAGCAGGAAGAGAAGAAGGACGAACACAGCGCTGTTCGTCTTTTTTCTCTTCCGGCTTCTTTTCTTTGGCCGTGCGCGTTGCGCTGAAAAACTATGAGTTCAAATCAAGTATACCAACTAGCCCAAGAACTAACTCTACTGAAGTGGTTATAAATGCTATGCTACTAAACCGTCTGCTTTCAGTAATTCGTAAGAGATCGAGGCTAAAACTACTTTTGTGTTCCTTAAATACGTTTTTGTACGCACGCCAGCCGTCGTCTGGTGACGCCGTGGCGTTTCTGTTCCCTCCACGGCTGACGCTCCGGATGCAGGGAGTAGCAGACAGCGCGCGCGACATCTCAAAGCGACCCCTCCGCTCACCGGCGCGCCGCCGCTCTTTTCGAACTGACCCCATCTCTACGGCAGGAGGGCCTAGAACCACACACGGCGTCTATCGATGGAAATCATTTATCTTTGCTCAGGCCGTAAAACGGAAGCGCGCTCCAGAACGCCATTGCTCCGGTATGCAAGAGGCACGTGGTACAGTTTGTCAAGACAGGACATTTTTTTTTATCCTATCAGAGGAAATTACACGACCGCTACGCTTTTGACATATGGAGGAAATGTGTTCTGTGCTCAGTTAAAGGTGCACTCAAGAGCAATCTAAACTCGTCTTTTAGCCAGGGTAATGGATCTACACGTTACGAGCATTCTTAGAAACTTCGAATTATTGTCCTGTGCGGCCGATTTCCATAATTCAAATCGGATTAAACGCCCCGGCTCCCGCCTTTTTTTGGACTCGCCGCAGACGGTAGGAGGAGTCAACTACGCGTGGAGTGCCTTTCAGGCAGTCCCGTGACGGCTTCGCTTTCGCTTTTAGTTTGTTTTTTAGGTTTCCGTGAAGAAATAAACCCAGTCGCAGACTACATAGGCGCAAATTAGGCCCACGGAAAAAAAAATACACGTGGACTCTTTGCTTTCGCCGATCGCAACGTATCACTCCGCCGATGGCAGAGCGGCAAGCCGCCGCGGGACTGGCTGAGAATAGCTGAAAGGTTAATTGACTCCTCCTACTGTCTCCGGCGAGTTCAAAAAAAAAAAAAGATGGGAGCCGGGACATTCAATCCGATTTAAATTATGGAAATCGGCCGCACAGGACAATAGTCCCCAGTTTCTAAGAACGCTCGGAACGTGTAGATCGAGTTCCCGCGGCAAAAATACGAGTTCAGATTCCTCTTCAGTGCACCTTTAAGACAGTTGTGATATGAGGCAGTTGGCTGGTCTTTCTTGAAACAGTAAACACGAGCACATGCCCACGCAGCGCACATGCATGACACATTACTTACTACGCAGCGGGATTTTCAATGATGTTCATTGAATTTATATGCAAAGAAAAATTCATGGTGAAATGAAAGACACAACTATGCTTCCTTTACTCATGTTGCGTGCCGTGCCTCATTTGTTTCGCCAAGAGGATCAGAAGCACAGTATAGGCCCTGAACCTGGCGCCAGCAGGCGGTGTGGCTCTCCCGTGACGCAAACTAGCGGGCGACTTGCCTGAGCAACTCGACCATCTTGCGGAACACGGCTATCGCCTCTTCTCCCGTGACGAACTCGCGGAAGCGCCCCAGGTCTGTGTACTCAGGCCTTGTGTCTGCGAAATGAGATTTAGAATACAATTAGAGCCCGTAGGCTGCTTTGAGGGCCTATGGGTGAACGGGCTCGTAAGTACGTCGTAACAACTCACTTCGGTCGATCGCCTGCTGTTCAGCGCAGGTATAGGGCTTATTTCAGAGTATGAGGGGAAAACCATAAGGCAAACGCTGAAGGCGCTGCTGTTCGCCTCGGAGTGGGGTGAAACGTTTGGGAGAAAATTTTTCTCCCGCATGTAACCGAAATTGGAACACGTATTGCGCGCGCATTAGTGTGGATCGATGTACGAATGATTTTAAACTTGGCATGGAAAGCCCCCAAAAAAGCGACCTAACAAAACTTTTTTAGACAGTGGCATCGAATACAGCGAATTAGCCAGGAGCGCTTATGGTGAAAGTATATGCGTAAGCGAAGCTGCTTTAAAACTTGAGGAGAGATAAAGTGAAGACAAACGAAGAAGATAAATAATGAATAATTACGTACTAAGTGTACACTTTCGACTGAGGCAGCCCTGGATGCACAAGATTCGCATAGGCCGCCAGGGGAGCGACTACCATATACTACGAAGTTGATTCCTTACGCCGTTCAGCCTTAGTAGACCATTCGCTGTTTTGGCCCAATTGGCAGGCCGTAAAACCTGGCATTTTTTTTCTTCTTAAACTCGCCCTGCCGGGATCATTTTACGCTGCAGTTGTAGAATAATTTGCGGACATCAGTTTTTCGGAGCTAAGAATGAGCTCGAGCGTTCGGTTTTTTACCTCCGCTGTTTGGGGCGGATCGTCAGGGATTTGAGAAAATTGCGAAAATTATATTCATGGAAAAAATTACATTTTTCGAACGTCGAGCGATGTAATTTGCAGTCTTTCCTTCTCACGGGTAGCACTGCATCTGTGAGGGCATCGACATCCACAAAATGGGCTACGAGGGTACGGTTTTCGGTGACGCCCGCCCCTAGAAAGTAGATTCTGTGCATCTACATTCGTCGACAGAGGCCAGATTCTTCAAAATATAGCACTCTGCATGTTAGAGCGATGGACAGCGCCTTGCTTATTGAGCGTAGAGCAATTGCCGAGGTAGGCCTTTACATTACTTCCGATGTACACTACGGAAGTGGGTTCTCTTCGAAGCGATAAATGCTACTTTTTTTTTTGATACGGCTCACACGTAACACAGCTCAAAAACCCATTGCGGCTTCAGGATATAACACTGCATGGGCCCCATTTCCGATGCCCGAGCTTGGCCCGAGCTCGGCACAGGACCCTAGCTTCAAGCGCGGGGACTCCTATTACACAAAGAAGTGGTCTGAAAAGGAAAAGGAAAAGTGGTCTGAATGAGTCGCCGCGATGGCTCAGTGGTTACGGCGCTCGGCTGCTGACCCGAAAGACGCGGGTTCAGTACCGGTCGCGGTGGTCGCATTTGGATGGAGGCGGAATGCTAGAGGCCCGTGTTCTGTGCGATGTCAGAATGTCAAGAAACCCTCGGTGGTTGCATCGGGAAGTGAAGCCCCACAAGCCCCCCCCCCCCCCCCCCCACCCCTACCAAAAAAAACAATAAAATATAAAAAAAGAGATGAGGCGCGTTCGCCCTCTCAGCCTCTTCAATAGCGGTCTCGTCTGTTTAAAGCCAAATAAAAAGGGTTGCACACAAGTGTAAAAAACTACTTTGCGTTTACCTATAAATGCTTAATCAGGGTCCTTTCCTATGATGTCCAAATACTAAAACGTCCTCGGAGCCGTAGCAATGGCATTTTTTATAAACAACTGCACTGGCCACGTTTTAATGCGCAGATGAAAAGCAAAAGAATCTCTTTATTGCGCAGTGTGTATTAAGACACGAAGCGGCCTAACCCAATATACTCTTTCCCAGTGACGTTTCTGATACATGTGTATTTTGGAGGGTTCACGACACACAATCAAACACGGTTTTAGAGCAAACGGCCGCCTGTGGAGCATTCGAATGAAGCTCCTTATCAAGTGGATTCTATGAGGCTTCAAATATGCAATGGCGAGCGTCAACACAGAACCGAGTCGTCTTCTGGTATGCATCCGGCGGCATGTGCTTGCTGATAGCTAAAACAGGCCAAACTAATGTTGCTATCTACTTTAGTTGGTTGGTTGGTTTATGGGGTTTAACGTCCCAAAGCGACTAAGGCTATGAGAGACGCCGTAGTGGAGGGCTCCGGAAATTTCGACCACATGGGGTTCTTTAACGTGCACTGACATCGCACAGTACACGGGCCTCGAATTTCTCCTCCAAAGAAATTCAGCCGCCGCAGCCGGGATCGAACCCACGTCTTTCGGGTCAGCAGCCGAGCACCATAGCCACTGAGCCACCGCGGCGGCTGCTATCTACTTTAGTGGGCGAACGCATTCGTGCAATGAGTCTTGCGATAGGCGTTACAACGCTCCACTAAGAAGGCCGCAGTGGTTTAGCCCGTTGCTGGACTTTGTGGTTTGGAAGCTGCCAGTGTGGTCTTTCGCTGTCATTCTTCACTGACTGAAAAGTGCATTGAATTTCTCTAGTATTGTTC